>NC_061112.1:43543068-43737417 GCF_002878395.1 Capsicum annuum | reverse complement strand
TTATCTTATTCTATATTTTATATATTGTGATTTTATTTTTTCTTTCATTTTCATTAAATATCGTTGATAATGATGATCGATAATATATAACTCCTTATTTTATTATTATGATAATAAATGACAGAAGAATCACGTTGAAAGATCAAATGATATTTTTATATCACTTGCAAATATTTTCTCGAATATTTAATTTTAAATAAAATTATAAAAAGTGACATATTTGTTACCATGTGGTGAATTTTTTCATATGTAGTGATTTAATTTATGGAATAATTTTTAAATTCATTTTTGTTTGATGTTTTTAAGTAATATTTATATTTAAATTATTTAGATAATATATCATTATTTAATATTTTTAACGTATCTATGTATTTAAATATTGATTTAAAATTTTATACTAAGTACTTTTTAATTAAATAAAAATAAAATTTTAATTAAAAATATTATAATAGATATTTAAAATAATTTTTTTTCACAAAATTATTTTAGTAGTAAAAGTCTATTGACACATGCCCTTTTTGGCCATTTGCCTCTCAAAAGCACTTCTTAGAAAAAGGTTATCCAAATACATTCTGTTTATTAAAGCACTTTTCAAATAAATTTATCAAACACAAATTTTTTTTTTTTCAAAAGTACTTTAGCAAAAAGCTTTTTTATAAAAGTATTTCTCAAATCAGTAGCTTCTAACAACAATCGCAAATGGGCTCTTAAACAACAAAATATCGTGAAACCCCATTTCAAGAAAAATATGGATAAAAAAGATAATTTAAAGGCAAAGGGAAAACGACTGAAACTTTCAACTTAACAGAATCAAGAACGTCTTTGAAGGGCAAAATATAAAGAAACCTCATATTAATAAAAATATGAATAAATGCGGAAAACGTTAAGGCAAGAAACAAAGACTGAATCTTTGAAATTAGTAGAATAAAGAACATCCTTAAAAAGAAAAATATAGCACAACTCCATTTTAAGTAAAATAGGAAAAATGTAAATAACTTGAAAATAAGGAGAAAAAGTGAATCTTTAAACTTAGCCGAATCAAGAATATCCTTAAATGGAAAAATATAATAACTTCAAGATATAAGACGAAAGATGGAATCTTAAACTTAGAATAATCCAAAACATACTTTAAGATTATAGTGTATCCAATCTGAAGAGAAATATAAGAGATGCAAATAACTTGAAGGTTGTTAGAGTTTGTGAGCCAAATTTTGTTGATCCAACCCTGAAAAGCTCACGGTCTGACCCATGCTGTGAAAAACCACAGGCAGAGGCAGAGGAGATTCACTATGAAGAAGAGGAATACAAGGTGGAGACGATAGTCTCAATTACGTGCATATGAAAAACTGTCCGAAACAGCCCACTAAACGCACTTATATAATAAGTGCATACAAATAAATACTAAGCCCAAAAACAAACAGGTCCATACAAAATTAAAGCGATTGGTTTTTCAGGGATGGCAATCATGAAGTATGATATTCCGTTATTGGACCGGTACGCCAGATTCTTGTTATGGTATGTTAAGACATGGGTTATGCTCGAACATATAGATTTGGTCGATGACCTATTAGGATTTGAAAAGATGCCCTCATTATGGATAGACAAGGATAAACAACGTAAAAATCAAAAGGCTCTATCTCACATCCATTTTTATTTATCCACTCAGATTCTACAGGATGTTTTAAAAGAGACTATTGCTGCTGCTTTGTGGTTTAAACTGGAATTGTTATGCATGGAAAAGATCCTAACCAGTAAGTTGCATCTTAAACAAAGACTTTATTCCCATCACATATCCAAGGATGCGTCTTTGTAGGATCACCTATCTGTGTTTAAAGAAAATATGTCTGATTTAGAGACTTCGGAGGTTAAGTATGATGAGGAAGATCTAGCATTTATTTTGTTGTGTTTTTTGCCTGCATCACACTAGAACTTTATGGATACAATTTTATATATAGTCATGATACCTTAACCCTAGATAAAGTCTATGATGTATTATTCTCTAAGGAGAAGATGAAGCAACATGTGAATGGATCGGTGACTCAAGGAAATGGTCTTATTATTCGAGGAAGGAATCATGAGAGAAACTTTAGAGCTGATGATAGGAATAGATCAAAATATAAAAACAGAAACAAAACCAGTAATTACTATAAAAAGAAGGGTCATATCGAGACTGAGTGTTATATGTTACAGAATAGAAATAAAAAGAAAGCTAAAAACTAGAAAAGAAAACAACCAAAGAAGTCTGGTGAAAAGAGTTTTCTTGAAGATGGCGGTAGTAATGGAGAACTCTTAGTAGTTTCTGATGGTAACTCCAAACCCTGTGAGGATTGGATTCTTTATTTAGCTTGTATATTTCATATGTGTGGCAATCAACATTGGTTTACAACATATGAAACGTTCTCTAAAGGTGTTGCATTGATGGGAAATAACACATCCTATAAGATAACTTGTATTGGAATAATAAGGATCAAGATAGTTGATGAGGTTATAAGGACACTTGGTGATATACGGTATGTCCCAAACCTAAGGAGAGATCTTATTTACTTGAGTACCCTTGATTCGAATGGATATAAGTACACTAGTGAAGCTGGATTCCTTAGGTTTCCAAAGGTTCCCTTGTTGTGATGAAGGGACAGAGAAAAGCTGCTAATTTGTACTTCTTGAAAGGCTCTACAATTACAGGTAATACTACTGATTCTACTTTCACTCTATCAGATAGTGATGTTTTTAAGCTTTGGCATATGCATCTAGGATATATGAGTAAAAATGGGATTGCTAAACTAGTAGAAGAGGATTTCTTGAGGGCCGAAGTATTTCTAATTGGAGTTCTACGATCACTGCATTTTTGGGAAGCAGAAGAGATTCAAACTCATGAAAGGCATACACTCAACTAAAGGCACACTTTATTACATTAATTTTGATCTTGGGTGTCCTTCTAGAGTACCTTCTAAAGGTGGTGCTAATTACAATTAGACTATTATTGATAACTATTCCTGAAAAGTTTGGGTGTTCTTCTTGGAGTAAAAGAATGATATATTGCCTATTTTCAAGGACTGAAAGAATATAATTGAAAAGAAAATAGGGAAGAAAGTTAAATGCCTTTAGACTGATAATGGTTTAGAGTTCTATTCTAATAAATTTAATGTTCTGTGCAAGTTTGAAGGAATTGTGAAGCACTTAACAGTTCGTCATATTCCACAACAGAAAGGTGTGGCCGAATGAATGAATTGAACTATAATGGAGAAGGTGTGTTGTATGCTCTATAATGTTGGTTTACTCAAGTTTTTTTGGGCCGAAGCTGCTTCCACAGCTTGTCTTATTATTAATCGCTCTCTTTTAGTTGCGATTCACAAAAAGACTCCACAAGAGCTATGATCCAATACTCATGATAGTTACTCTGATTTGAAGATATTTGGATTTCCTTCTTTTGCTCATGTTGATAATGAAAAGTTGAAACCTAGATCTGTCAAGTGTTTATTTATGGGTTATAAGTCTGATGTTAAAGGATATAAGCTTTGGCGTCCAGAAAATGAAAAGGTTATAATTAGCAGGGATATTGGGTTAGATGAAACTGCCATGCTTTATGATTTACCCCTGTAACACCCTAAAACCTGGTCCCGAGAGGTCACACGGTGCTCAAGACTAAGAGTAGCCTTAAGGTAACCCTGTCTGCCTTCTACTAAGCCTGAATCTCATAATAAGGAAATATAGGTGTATAATCATACTAAAATGTAGAAATTTGACTGAGCTAATTAAGAATATCTTAATCATAATATATAAAATAATAGACTTAAATGTCTGAATAATTAAAATTGAATAGTCGGATTCATATCTAGCAGTTTCACAAGCCTCTACTACTAATATCGAGAGAGTCACTAGGATAAAGCCCCACCTGACTTGAAATATCTGAAAAGAATACTGAATCATCTAGACTGATAAGCTGAAAATAAATTGAATAACTAAGTTCATAAACTGCGAGGACTCACCAACTATTGGGATGTGGATGGAGATGCTCGAAATCACTCACGCTGCTGAAATTGAGCACCTAAACCTACATTATAAGACAATGTAGCACATAGACGTATATGTGGATTAGTACATTGAGGATTTACTGTTTATATGGGGGTGAATTCATAGGTAAAAAATTATATCATCATCATAATTTGTAAAATAATACATGCTAAATGTAAATGACTCATATAAGCTGGAATATCTAAAAACTAAAATCTGAAATAATAAGAAGTAAATCATACTTTATAATTCTATTGAGTCATAACATTTAGTTCTAAGAGATGTACTAATGTCCTATCTGTAAATCATATTGTCTAAGTATAAAAGAGCTCAAATCTATATCTAAAATCCGAAAACTGAAATCTGTAATTAATATCTTTCTATAAAGCATAATCTGAATAAAGTTGTGAGCATTTACACATAATATTTCTTAAAGCTTTTATTTTATGTTGTATGCTTAAAACTTTAGGGAGGTTCTTTTAACCAACATAAACCATGTGAGCTAACATGGAGTCCAATGTCTTGTTCCCTTATGGGGAAAACCTCATGATGAGGAGAGGTGTCATACTCTTGCAAAAGAGTATAAATTGAGCTAAGTGATCACATCTGTAAATGTTAGCCATATAGAAATGGGAATAATCTCATAATTTGTACCTATGTTGGCTATGTAGTTCTGTGGAAGATAAGGCATGCTAATCCCACACTTCCCACTCGGTGCTAAATACTACTCTCTTTTAATCTGTATGCTCACTCTGTTAGAAATTAACTTTAAAAAACTAGCATAAGGGTTATTACGAAACCAATTATGATTTTATCTGAGTCATTCTATAAATAAAGCTAATTTGAATTCTGTAATCTGAGATAAATCTGTAAAGTAGATTCCAAATCTTATCTGAGGATCAAAGGATCAAAACTTTATTGAAAATCTATAAATAATCTGATCATAGCATGCTGAAAGTATCATCTTTCTTTAAATATCAACAATAAACTTAGGCTTGATAACCCATGCATCAGGTTTATGTCAAACTTCATAATAATCATGCTTGATAATGAAAACACAAGTACTTCATCTCAAAATCTGGAATTTAATGCAATAGGCATGAAAATATGGAAATACACATGCAATTCAACTTCTAAATCACTTGAAATCTCATAATCTTGCAATTAGCAATAATGGGTATGAACCCTACTTTAAATCTCATGTATAATCATTCAAAGTCATATAAATTTGGTATAAAAACTTAGTTTTGGGCACAAGGATGAAAGAGGATCTTACCTTGGTAGATGATTAGATGAAGAATCTTTAATTATTGATTCCTATTTTAGTTCTTGAAGATGAGTTCTTTATTATCTTGTCTTGGGAATCCTCAATTTGGAGCTTTCTTAGAGAAACAATGGCGGAATTTGATTTCTTAGAGAAAAAGCTTTGAAGCTCTAGGGTTTTCCTTTGAGAGAGAAAGGATGAAAATAAGCATAAAGTCCTTATAATAGGCTTAATCTTATGTTTTGGACGGATTGGAAGATTGAGAATTGACCAAAATGGTCCTTTTAATCTTTAATCAGAACTGGAAAATGGAATAAAAATCCCTATTTAATATGCCACCGCGACTCGCCACTATCGCGGTGGCTCACTAAAAATAGGACAATTAGAAGCTGAAAGTTCTCTAAGATGTGGATCTATCACAATGCAACATTGGAATGCCATTTAGTCCATCTACGCGACACGGTGCAATCGTGTTGGCCTACTAAAAATTGACAACTGGGAAATTAGGCTTCTCCGTGATGCGAGGCAATCACGGAGGACCACTGGAATATGATGATTCGGAATTTACCTTTCACCGCGACCTGGTGGTTGCTCAGATGGCATACTGACTTACTAAAATTGCTCTAACTTCTTAAACGAGTATTGGTTTTGGGCGAAATTCGTATCAATGGAAAGCTTATTCAATTTCCTACACAATGGAGGGTCTAAATCTGGAAAATTCTATACGTAAAAAAGGATATTCATTTTTTAGGCTAGTCTTTGACATTCTAGAAGTGATATTAAGCTAGGAGAAGTACAAGGTATAACAATATCTCCCCTTTGGGAACATTCGTCCTCAAATATGGCCAGTTAAGCTGAGAATACTGAGGAATCTGAGGCTATAAGCTATCATACAAAGCTAAAATATCTGAATGACTGAATCTAAAACATACTGAGCTACTAAACTGGTCTGCGAGTGTATAAATTTACATGAAAACAACTATATAGCTAAATCTGAGACTGGAAATGAATTGAATGAAGGAATACTCTAACCTTCGGCTAAATTTGAGTTCATGGAGAAGAGATGAGGATAGTTGGTATGCATGTCTGCTTCTGCTTCCTAAGTATCACCCTCAATGGACTGATTTAGCCATAGAACTATGACCAAGGGAACTTCTTAGTTCCTTATCCTAAGGATCTGATGATCAAAAATCTCTATAGGAACTTCTTTATATGAGAGTCCATTTTGAATATTAGTACTTTCTAGAGTAACTATAATGGCTGAATCGTCCATGCACTTCTTCAACAAGGACACATGGAAAACTGGATGAACTGAGGATAAATCTTTGGGTAGCTCAATCTCATATTCTACCTTTCCAACACGCCTCAGAATTTAGAAGGGGTCTACATATCGGGGACTAAGCTTCCCCTTTTTGCTAAATCTCTTCACTCCTTCCATGGGTGAAACTTTCAAATACACAAAATCATCAACCTTAAACTCAATATCTCTTCTTCTTACGTTTGCATAAGATTTCTGACTACTCTAGGCTACTTTTAATCTTTCTCTAATCAACTAAACCTTTTCCATGGCCCAATCAAAGAGGCCTCACCCACTTCGAACCAACATACTGGCAATTTACATTTTCATCCATAAAGAGCTTCAAACGAAGCCATCTGAACACTAGCATAGTAACTATTAATATAAGCGAACTCAATGAACGGTAAGTGTTCATCCCAACTACCTTTGAAATAAAGAACACATGCCCTAAATATGTCTACTAGAGTCTGAATGGTCCTTTCTGCTTGACCATCTATCTATGGATGAAAAGATGAAATAAGATGAACCTGGGTACCAAGACCCTTCTAAAAGGTTTTCCAAAACTAAGAGGTAAACTGCGTACCCCTATCTTTGATAATCGGCAAAGGAACTCCATGCAATCTGACTAACTCTCTAACATACATCTTGTCATAATCTTCAGTTGTGTATGAAATGTGAATTGGTAAGAAATGCAGTGACTTAGTCAATCTGTCTACAATGACCAAAATTGAATCATGCTGAAGACGCAAATGGTGTAATCAATTCACAAAGTCCAGATTCACTTCTTCCCACTTCCAAGTGGGGATACCAAACTTTTGCAATGTACCACCAGGTCTTTGGTGCTCTACCTTAACCTGTTGATAAGTTGCAAACTTTGCTACAAACTCTGCTATATCTTTCTTTATACCGCTGCACTAATAGATTTTCCATAAGTCGCGGTACATCTTGGTAGTATCTGGATGAATGGAATAATGTGTTCCATATGCTTCCACCATAATCTGCTACCTCAAATCATCAACATATTGTACATATAATCTACTCTGGTACCTCAACACACCATCCTCCCTTGGGAGAAAACCTCTTGGTCTTTAATTGACACCTTCATTTGACCAAACTAGGATCCTTATATTGCTTTTCTTTCACTTCTGAAACCATAGAAGATTCTGAACTACTCTGAACCCAAACATTCCCTTCAACTGAGTTAACCAATCTCACACCCAATCTAGTTAATCGATGAACTTCTCAAACTAACTCTTTCTTGTCATTCTCCACATGAGCAACATTGCCCATAGATAATCTACTAAGGGCGTCTGCTACTACATTGTCCTTGCCCGAATGATACAACAGACTCATATCATAATCCTTCAACAATTCTAACAACCTTCTCTGATGAACATTTAAATCACTCTGAGTAAATATATACTGCAAACTTTTATGATCCGTAAACATAGCAACATGCACCCTATAAAGATAGTGCCTCCAGATTTTCAATACAAGTACAACCGCAGCTAACTCAAGATCATGGGTCAGGTAATTCTTTTAATAAGACTTTAGCTATCTAGAGTCATAAACTATGACCTTAACTCTCTGCATCAAAACACAACCCCAAACAACTCTAAAGGCATCACAATACACCACAAAACCATTTGTACCATCAAGTAACGCTAAAACTGAAGCTGAAGTGAGTCGAGTCTTTAAATTCTAAAATATCTTCTCGCAGGAATCTGACCACTAAAACTTAACTTTCTTTTGGGTCAATCTAGACATAGGTGACACAATAGAAGAAACACCCACAACAAAATGTCTGTAATTGACACCTAAACCCTAGAAACTCCTAATGTCTGACAAAGAAAGAGGTCAAGGATAATTTCTTACGACTTCTGTCTTTTGGGGATTAACTCTAATACCCTCACTAGAAATAATATGACCAAGAAAAGATACTGACCTCAGCCAAAATTCATATTTACTGAATTTGGCAAACAACTGGTAATTTCTAAGAGTTTGCAATACAATTCTAAGATGGTCTGCATGACCATCCTCACTACTAGAGTAGACAAGAATATCATCGATAAATACTATGAAAAACATGTCTAGATACTATTTAAACACTCTACTCATCAAGTCCATGAAGGTTGTAGGGCATTGGTTAGCCCGAAGGACATGACTAGGAACTAAACATGACCATAACGTGTTCTAAAAGTTATTTTTGGAATATCATATTCCCTTACTTTAAGCTGATGATAGATGGATCTAAGGTCTATTTTTGAAAAATAACTTGCACCTTGGAGTTAATCAGATAGGTCATTAATTCTAGGAATAGGATATTTGTTTTTTACTGTACCTTTATTTTGCTAATGATAGTCAATGCACATTCGCAAGGAACCTTTTTTTTTTTTGCACGAATAAGACAGGAGCACCCCATAGAGAAACACTAAGTCTTATGAAAACTTTATCTAGAAGATCTTTGAGTTGCTATTTTAACTCTTTAAGCTCAGTGGGAGCCATACGATAAGGAGGAAGAGGAATAGGATGAGTATCAGGGAGATGGTCAATCCCGAATTCTATTTCCCTATTGGGAGGTACCCGTGGCAAATCTTCAAGAAAATTATCAGGCTACTCATTGACTAGACTTACTAACTGAATTATTGGAGTCTCAGACTTAGTGTCCTTGACTCGAACTAGATGATAGATTTACCCTTTAGAAATCAACTTTCTAGATTTAAGATAGGATATTAAATAACTCTTGGGAAACACTGAATTACCTTCCCACTCTAAGACTGGTTCATCTGGAAACTAAAACTTCACTAATCGGGTTCGATAATCTATGGATGCATAATAGGAATGGAGCCAATCCATGCCAAGAATAAGATCAAAGTCAACATATCTAACTCTATTAAGACTTCTAAAATAATTTTATAAAGGACAGTGATAGGATACTTTCTATAGATCCGTTTAGCAACAACTGACTTACCTACTATGGTAGAAACCAAGAAGGGCTTTGGGATCCTTTTAGGACCTATTTCAAAGTTCACTACAATTAATGGGGTCACATAAGATAAACTCGACCCAGGGTCTACCAATACATTAACATCAAAATGAAAGACACGAAGCATACTAGTGACAACATCTGCTGGATCCTCCTGATCTTGATGGGATGGTAAAGCATAAAATTAATTTTGGCACTGACCGCCACCGGTACGGGATGATACGCCCTGAGGAGGGACTGGGCGACCTAAAGGAGCTGGTGCACTAGTAGCCTGAGTCTGGGGATGAACATCTCTATTTCCCTGGTTAGCATACAAATACTCTCTAATTCTATGACCCAACTTACCATAGCCATAACAACCTTTCTATCCAGCCAAGAAATCTCCAGGATGATTCTTACCACACTGAGCACATGGTGGATAATTGGGCTTTTCACATACACTACTCTGAGATCTGGACATAGAGGAATTACACCACTACTCCTGTCCAGCTCTGGGAGTGAGAGAACTAGCTAAAGATTGTGCTAGCATAGATGAACAATTCGGAAACTGCAAATGATTTCCCCCATGAGACCTAGCCTGGCCATACTCAAACTGCCCTGTTCTAGCCTTTTTATTTCCTCTCTTTCTTCCCTTCAACTTCTCTTCCTCAATCCGTTGAGCATAAATTACCAATCTAGCAAGATCATGTCTTCAATAAGCATGGCAGTCCTACACTCCTTGACTACCGAGCTAGACACTCTAGTGACAGAATTACTCATACTTGCCCTGGGATTAGCCATCGTATCAAGGGCATTCATAGACAACTGGTTAAACTTAAGGCATTACTTCTTTACTATCAATAAGCCCTACCGCAAATTCATAAACTTTTCTATCTTAGCTTCTCTTATTTAATACAGAAAGAACCTATCTAGAAATGCATTCTAAAACACTTTCCAACACATAGGAGTTGCATTATCACCCCTACCATTCATTTATATAACTACCCAATCATATGCTATATCCTTCAACCTATAGGATGCCAACTCAACACTCTTCTCCTCAGAAAAATACATGATCTAGGTGATCTTTTTCACCTAATTTAAATAAATTTATGGGTCCTCACCTGCTTTTGACCCAAAAAACTCTGGAGAATTTATTCTCATGAAGTCTTTAATTCTGGCTTCTGGTAAGTCCCCATTCTGCTGAAGTGGGACTGCATCTTGATAGTTGCCCTGAACATTAGCAGTCATTGCTTAGGAGAACACTTGAAAGGCAGCCCTAAACTTAGCATGGTATACATTCTCATTCAGACGATGTATGAGTTAGGGTGGCTGGTTATTATTTCTGCAAGCATTAGCTCAACGAGGAGGTATATTCAACTGTCATGTAGGAGCACGAGTTAAAACAAGATTGATATATTGTAAGCACGATAGATTATAAAAGAAAGACATAATTTCCTAAGAACATCACATAGCCTTTTTCTCATAATATGGCATGCTTCACACCCATGATAAAGACTATATATAATGCAGCTTTTCTAACACACTAGGACTCTTATAAGCCTTAGGCTCTAATATCAAGTTTGTAATGCCCTAAAACCTGGTCCTGAGACATCACACGGTGCTCAAGACTATGAGTAGGCTTAAGGTAACCTTGTCTACCTTCTACTAAGCCTGAATCTCATAATAAGGGAATATATGTGTATAATTATACTAAAATATAGAAATTTGTCTGAGCTAATTGAGAATATCTGAATCATAATATCTGAAATAATAGACTTAAGGTTCTGAATAATCAAAACTGAATATTCTGTTTCATATCTAGCAGCCTGACAAGCCTCTACTACTAAAATTTAAAGATAACTAGGACAAACCCCAGCTGACTTGAACTATCTGAAAAGAATATTGAATCATCTAGAGAGATAAGCTAAAATTAAACTGAATGACTAAGTCCCTGAACTTTGAGGACTCACCAACTGTCATGATGTAGATGGAGATTCTCGAAATCACTTACGTTGCTAAAACTGAGCATCTAAACCTACATTATGAGATAATATAGCACATAGATGTTTATATGGATTAGTACATTGAGGATGTACTGAGTATATGGGTGTGAATGCATAAGTAAAACAGTAGCTTTTCATCATAATTTGTAAAATAATGCGTGTTAAATGTAAATAGATCACATAAGTTGGAATATCTAAAAATAAAAATCTGAAATAATGAGAAGCAAATCATACTTTATGTATCTAGTGAGTCATAACATTTAGTTTTGAAAGTTGTACTAATATCCTATTTGTAAATCATACTATCAAAGTGTAAAAGAGATCAATTCTATATATCTGAAATCTGAAAGCTAAAATCTATAACTAATATCTTTACATAAAGCATAATTTGAATAAAGTTTTGAGCCTTTAGACTTAGTTTTTCTAAAAGCTTTTCTGTTATGCTGTATGCTTAAAACTTTAGGGAGGTTATTCTAACCGACATAAATCATATGAGCTAACATAGAGTCCAATGTCTTGTTCCCCAATGGGGAAAACCTCATGATGGGGAGAGGTTTCATACTCTTGCCAAGGAGTATAACCTGAGCTAAGTGATCACATCTATAATTGTCATTCATATAGAAATGGGAATAATCTAATAATTTGTACCTACGTCAGCTACGTAGTTCTATAAAAGATAGGGTACGCTAATCCCACACTTCCCGCTCGGTGCTAAATACTACTCTCTTTTAATTGTATGCTCACTCTATTGGAAATCCACTTAAAAACTAGCATAAGGGTTATTACGAAACCAATTATGCTTTTATCTGAGTCATTCTGTGAATAAAGCTAATTTGAATTCTGTAATCTGAGATAAATCTGTAAAGTGAATTCCAAATCTTATCTGAGGATGAAAAGATCAAAACTTTATTGAAAATTTATAAATAATCTGATCATAGGATGCTTAAAGCATCATCTTTCTTGAAATATCAACATATAAACTTGGGCTTGATAAGCCATGCATCAGGTTCATGTCAACCAACATAATAATCATGCTTGGTAATGAAAACAATGATAATTCATCTAAAAATATGGAATTTACTGCAATATGAAAATATAGAAATACGCATGCAATTCAACTTCTAAATCACTTGAAATCTCATAATCTTGTAATTAGCAATAATGGGTATGAACCCAAATTTAAATCTCATGTATAATCATTCAAAATAATATAAATTTGATACAAAAACTTAGTTTTGGGCACAAGGATGAAAGTGGATCCTTGTTCATAAACCCCACATACCTTGGTAGATGATTAGATAGAGAATCTTGAATTATTGATTCCTATTTGAGTTCTTCAAGATGTGTTTTTGATTATCTTGTCTTGGAAATCCTCAATTTGGAGAATTCTTTGAGAAACAATAGAGGAATTTAATTTCTTATAGAAGAAGCTTTTGATCTCTAAGGTTTTGCTTTGAGAGAGAATGGATGAAAATAAGCATAAAGTGATTAAAATAGGCTTAATTTTATGTTTTGGGCGGACTGGGGGCTTGGAATTGACCAAAATTCCCCTTTAATCCTTAATCAGAACTGGAAAAGGGAAAAAAATTCTTATTTAGCATGCCACCATGATGCAACACTATTGCGGTGGCTCACTGAAAATAGGACAATTGGAAACTGAAGTTCTCTGCGACGTGGAGCTATCACGGTGCACCATTGGAATTCCATTTAGGCCATCAATGCTATGTAGTACAATTGCGTTAGCCTACTAAAAATTGACAACTGGGAAATTAGGCTTCTTTGTGATGCGAGGCAATCATGGAGGACCACTGAAATATGATCATTGGGAATTTACCCTTCACCACAATGCGGTAGTTGCCTAGATGGCATATTGACTTACTAAAATTGCCCTAAATTCTTAATCGAGTATCGATTTTGCGCGAAATTGGTATCAATGGAAAGCTTATTCAATTTCCTATACAATGGAGGATCTAAATCTGAAAAATTCTATACACAATAAAAAGATTTATTTTGTAGGCTAGTATTTGACATTCTAGAAGCAAAATTAAGCTAGGAAAAGTATAGGGAATTACAGTGCCAGATGAGCCTAGTGAGATGGATAAGTAAAATCCAAGCACCCATATTAAATTGTAGATTGAAATATAGTCCACACTAGTGCCTACTTCTCTATCTAGCCTGGAGATACAAAGTGATACTTGTTAAGCCCGGTTTTCACCAAGGTTAAACAAGCACTACTAATGGACTCTAAAAGAATTAAAATTTTGTACGGAGTTACCACCTAATTTTAAAGAAAAATAAAGGAACCTTTTTATTTATTAACACGTATGTTTGATGTTTTAGTCTGTGAAAAACCCAATTGATATTCTAGGTTCAAATTATCCCGAAAGAAAGGGGTTAGGCACCTTTCAGAATCCACAAATGTGGTACCCGATTATACTAAATTTATCAAAGAAGGAGGAGGTATATTTAAAATAATGTAAAAAGTGAATGTATATTAAGTATAAATTACATGTCAAAAATAAAAATATTTTGTGATGTATGAAGAGAAATGTATCCTGATATGCCATAAAAAGAAAAAGTATTTACAAATAATATTCTTTATTTGATTAAAATTCATGAAAAAAAGTAAGGATTTACTAGAATAGAAAAGATCACAATGTTTATGATGTCAAAGTGTGTAAATTAATTAATTAATTTAATTTATTGGTCTAAATATTAGCGACCTAAGTTTATCTAAGTACCAAAAGAAAAAAGAAAAAAATACATAAAAATATAAAATATGTATCAAAATAATGTTAATACATATGTTGTTATAAAATATATGTAAACAAAAGTATATAAGTATATGTATATAGAGAAAGGACAAGATTGAATAAAGAAAGATTTTTCTAAAGGAAAAGACTACGTAATATTTTTAGTGTAAAAAGTATAAATTATTTGACTAAATAATGTAAATCAATCAAATATTTTAATACAAATATTAACAGCCTAAATTTGTCTAAACGCGTGGTGAAGATTAAATAAATAATATCCCGCCCAACACCCCAAAAATAAAGCTTTCACTACGATTAACATTTGTACAAGTGTAAGAATATAAAAATATAATTACATAGTTTAAAGACTTCTTTGACTGTCATTCCCGATAAGTATATCCAATAACCTGTATAAAAACTTGTAATAAAAATGTTAGTAACAAATAAATAATAATAAAAATAAAGTGAAAAATATGTGTGCATATACATATTTAAAAATATAATTTTTGTTATAAAGTGGGCTTAGATAAAGTTTGAAATATTATGATGATTTTTTCATCGCCTAAATTTATTTATTTTTTGTTACGTATTGGTATACATAATGTCCATCTTTTTATTTGTGAAGGCCTCAAAAATCATCGGAGAATTTTTTCATCGGCTATGTGTCCATTTTTGATATAAAATAAATAACTTGTAAAGATCCGCCTTTTGTATTGGGGTGGCCTCAAACATCTGACAGAAAAATAATGGCATTGGCCATGTGTCGGCCTTTGATATAAATAGTAAATTTGAAAATATAAAGTCCGGCTTTGTAATGGGATGACCTCAAATATCCAGACGGAGAGATAATTTCATTGGCCATGTGTTGATATTTGATATAAAATAAGTAACTTGAGAAAACGTCGAAAATCCGAAGGAAAGATACTGTCATCGGCCAAATATTTATTTTGATATAAAGTAGGCAAACTTGAGAAATAAAAATTTGTATCTATTTTCGATATAGAATAAATAATCTGGAAACTAAATATTCATCTTTTGTATTAGGGTGGCCTCGAATATCTAATGGAGAGATAATGTCATTGGCCAAATATTTATTTGTTATCAGTGTAGTAACTTACCAAGTAAAGAAGGGACAAACAGTCCAAAACTCAGTCAAAGCACAGCTAAGCAAATCCCTCTATACAGTAAATTCTTCGGGTGCAAATCCAAAAAAATTAACAAAAACATAACAAAACATAAAAGGAACATATCAATGATAATAATGGAAAAAACAAAGAGCAAAATCATAGAACAATGATGAAATAACAGTGAGCAAAACAACAATAATAAACCAATTGTAATAATCAGAGATGAAGAAAAATTCCTAAACTATGATGGTATTGGTGTTGCTTCAATAGAGGATGCCAGAGCAATGCCGAATCTGTACAAGAACTTACCAGATCTGGTCCATCAGAGGCATGGAAGCAGTTCCTTGAGAGCTCGCCCGCCATCGATCAACACTGATGTGGTACGACAGAAAAAAGGGAGAAAGGGCAGAGCGTTTGAGGTGGACGAAGTTAGATCAGTTGCTAGAGGGGCAGTGAGCTTCCGAATTTGGAGCTGGAAACTCGTCGGTCAACATATTCGGTGAGCCAGTGGTGAAACAAAGAGGAAAAAATGGGGAGCAGCGGCAGAGTTGTTGTAGGTGTTAGTGGTTGTCGGTCATTCGGTGGTCAAGCTCGGTGGCGGCAGATTGGCGAGAAGGAAAAGAAAGTGGTTGTAGCCCATTCGCCGGAGCTCTGGCAAGAGTGATGGATAAAGATAAAGATGCGTATGTGTAGAGAATTGTGTGTGTTGTGTGTGTATTGTGCGTTTATTGTGTGTATGTGTGGTGTGTGTAGCATGTGTTTTTAAAGAAAAAAAATGCTGGGTACTTGTGGCTCCCCTTTTTTCAAGATGAGAGGGTAGAAAATAAAAACCTACCCTCTCAAATTTTGTCTCATAGGATAATTGTCATTTTTTTTTTCATGTGTGTGATTATTATACTGTGAAAAAATAATTGATCCAACTCAATAGTTGCGGACCATAAAAATATATATATTAATGTGTAATTAGGAAAAAATATAAAAAATATCTAAAATATTTTAAAAATTTAATTAATCTAAAAATATTATAAAAATGTGATATTGTATCGTGTATGTGTGCTGATGTTTGTAAAAATGTTAAAAGATAGTAAATTGATAAAAAAAATCCTAATGTACAAAGAATTATCAATAAATTATAAGAAGTAAAAATATAAAAATAAATTGATAAGATGCAAAAGTAAGTATAAATATCAATAATTTATTAACAATTGTAAAAAATATCTAAAAATTATATTTTGTGCCCTTTAATGGACAGGAAGCCTGAAGACGTTAATTTTAAGCATGGAGAGAAAAAATTAGGTGTCAACAGTTGCCTCTTTTCGTATGAAGGCGATGTAGAATTCTTCAAATAAAAATATTGATGTGTAACTAATTTTGCTTGACCAAAAAAAATTTTGTTGAAAATTCGACCGAACTCCAATTGAGAGTTGCCTACATACCTCGAGTTGTATGAGGATCAGGTAAGGTGTGGTTCAAAAGAATAGGCGATTACTTCTTGCCTTGTTATTAGGGGAGAACATTATGTGAGATAATTATTGAGAGGAGGACTATTCAGGAATGAAAGTATTCACATATTCTCGATGTTTCTTTTCAAATTTCCCTAATATCGAGCTATGAGATGTTAGGATTGCAAGATAGTGTACTTGCTGCGTAGAAAAAATATTTAGGGGATTGTGATAAACGAACTTTTCATAGAGCTTTCTCCATATCTTATGTGTCACGAGAATCAGGTTAATGTAGTTTGAGATGAGAAAATATAAAATTTTGAAGTGGTTCTCAAAATTTACCCTAGTGTGTGATTTAAGGGATTTGACAAAATGTTTTTTGTTTGGAATTGTATTTTGGTTTAAAAGATGGATGATGTCTCCGTTTGTTTACAGAGACTTGAGGATGAATGAAAGAGGTCTTTGATTATATACGAAGACTTGATGCGTCATATCTCCAATTATTTATGGATACTGGTGTTGATCGTCATCTTCGATTGTCTATGAAAACTGTGTTATGAATGATGATGTCTTCAATTGTTTATGAAGACTTGATGCATGCCACCTCCAATCTTCTATAGAGGCTGATGTTGATTTTTGTATCCGATTATCTATGGAGACTAATGTGAATGACATCGCCAATTGTCTATGAAGACAAATGTTAATTATTATCTCGTACTATCTACAGAGACTGATGTAATAAATGATGATGTCTTCGATTATTTACAAAGACTGATGCTGATTGCTGCCTTCAATTGTCTATGAATACTGATGGATGACATCTCCATTTATTTATGGATACTGATGTTGATGGTTGTCTCTGATTGCCTGCGAAGACTAATTTGATGAATGATGATGTCTTTAATTGTTTACGAAAACTTGTTGCATGACACCTCCAATTTTCTATGGATGTTGGTGTTGATTATTTTCTCCAATTGTCTATGAAAACTGATGTGTCATCTTTGATTGTTTATGAACACAGATGCATAACACCTCCAATTATCTATGGAGGCTGGTGTTAATTTTCTTCTTCGATTGTCTACGAAGACTGATATAAATAATATCTCCAATTATCTATGGAGACTGATATTAATTGTCATCTCTGATTGTCTACGGAGAATGATGTGATGAATGGTGTCTTCGATTATCTACGAAGATTTGATGACAACTATAACTGTTTATGGAGACGGATGTTGAATGATGATGGCTTCGATTGCCTACGAAGACTTGATGACATCTCTAATTGTCTATGAAGACGAATGTTGAATGACAATGTCTTTGATTGTCCATTAAGACTTCATGCATGACATATCTAATTGTCTATGGAAGTAGATGTTTATAGACTTCTTTGATTATCTACAAAGATTAATGTTGTATGATGGTATCTTCGATTATATATGATGACTTGATGACATCTCCAATTGTATATGGAGATTGATGCTGATTGTTGTCTCCGATTGTCTATGAAGACTAATGTGAATGACATTTCCAATTGTCTATGGAGACTAATGTTAATTGTCGTCTCCTATTGTCTATGGAGACTGTGTGATGAATGATGATGTCTTCATTTGTTTACGAAGACCGATGTTGATCGTCGTCTTAAATTTTCTAATAAGACCGACGAATGACATCTCCAATTATTTATGGAGACTGATGTTGATAGTGGTCTCCGATTTTCTATGGAAACTAATGTGATAAATGATGATGTCTTCTATTACATACGATGACTTGATGCATGAAGCCTCTAATTATTTATGGAGGTTAGTGTTGATTGTCATCCCCGATTATCTATGGAAACTATGTGATTAGTGATGATTTCTTTGATTGTATGCGAAGACTTGATACCATATCCAATTGTCTATGGAGATTGATGTTGATGTTCGTACTAAATAGTTTATGAAGACTAAGGTCATCAACCGATGATGTAATCGAATTCTAATGTCCTCTCGATTGGTGGAACACTGATAGGTGATATCCTCTTGACTGGCGGGGCTATGGAAATTAAAGAGCTCTCGACTAGCAAAGCGGTTGAATGGTAGTAGCTTCTCGACTGGTGGGGTTATTAAAAAAAAGTTCTAGACTTATGGAGCAATTGAAAGGTAATAGCCTCTCGACTGGCGAGGCTATAGAACTTTCAAAGCCTCTTGACTTGTGGTGTTGTTGAAAGGTAATAGCCTTTCAACTAGAAGGACTATAAAAATGTAAAAGCCTCTCGACTGGTAGGGCTATTTAAAAGGTCATAGCCTCTCGACTTGTAGGGCTATAAAAATGTAATAGCCTCTCAAGTGGCGGGGCTATGAAAATGTAAGAGCCTTGAGAACACTTGATAGTAAATCAAAATGTCTGTGTTTAAAGGCGGTATCTTGAAAAGAAAGGTCAATTATTTGTATTTGGAGGTGGGTGTGTTTGCATGTAAAGTGTAATGCATGCATGTTAAAGCATTGTTTGAAAGGAAAGAAAATTATTTTTGTATTTTCGTTGTAAAAATGTATAGAAAGATAAAAAATGTGGAAGTTTGCTTTGTGTTTTATTTGTAAGAAATGCTGAAAGGTAAAAATGCAGAACATTATTTATTTTTTCTTTGTAAGAATGCAGAAAGGTGAAAATGCAGAAGATTATTTTTTATTTTCTTTATAAGAATGCAGAAGATTGTTTTGTATTTTCTTTATAAGAATGTAGAAAATTATTTTGTATTTTCTTTGTAAGAATGTTGAAAGGTGAAAATGTAGAAAGTTGTTTAGTATTTTCTCTTGTAAGAAATGCAGATGATTGTTTTGTATATTCTTTATTAGAATGCAGAAAATTATTTTGTATTTTCTTTGTAAGAATGTTGAAAGGTCAAAAATGTAGAAACTTGTTTTGTACTTTCTCTTTTAAGAAATGCTGAAGGTTGAAAAAGCATATTGTGCCTTAATTTTAGTGTGTACCAAAAATTAGTAGTGTATATAAGAATTCTCTTTCCCAACTATCCCAGATTGACTTTAGGGTAACTCCTATAGCTTCAAGTGGTACCTCAGACATCCCTGAGTATCAACACAAAGACTTTGAACTATACCTATTCTCATGCTTCGAGTGCCCTCTCCAGAAAAATGACTCATTCTCACACCTATTTAAGCTTTTTTTTTTCAATTTGGAGACATCTTGAGATATACACTCACACTTAGAAAGAAGTTCAATGAATTCAATTGTGATACCATAGGCTTGGCCTTTATGTAAGTATCCACTAATGTGAGAACACTTAGAGTAGGATCTTATAGGGCTTTTTATTGGCTTGTAATGTAGGCTTGGGGATGAGTAGGGTGATATTTTAAATGAAAGTGACTAATTCCTCAATGAGTATTGCACTGTATTCTTCTTTTGACATTTGTTGTGCTTTGACGCTCGATCTTTTTTGTTGTGATTCTTTTCCCTTTGTTTTGTTTTTGCTTCGACTTCTTTTGAATCTTGTGTTAGAGTTTCCTCCCCACTTTTCTAATAAATGTATTTTTCTTCATTTCTTATGATAATTCTCTATCTTTATCGGAGTTAGCTCCTTTTTTTGTGCGGGGTTTTTTCTGTTTCTTTTTTGAAATTGTCTTTTGTTTTTGTTCTTCTTGGCTATACGTCCTTTGCCTTCGATAGCTTTGATCTGTCTGTAATTTACACATATTTAGTGTGTTCAATGAGGTGGGCCAAAAGGGGGATAGTTTATGTAAGCACTCAAAAGGTATAGGCTCAGATGTGGTTATCCAATGAAAAATGTTTCAGGCTCAAAGGGGGAAATACTAGGGATTAATGTCATTTGGTGGGTTGTGGAAGGCAGAATCGGCTCAATAAAGGCCTAAAATCGTTTCCCAAACCAAGTGTAACACAGAATTTTACCTTAACAGAAATTTAGGCAAAGTTTAAGATCAACAATGCAATGCAATGAACTCGTCTAAATCTCACCATACAATGCACTTAAAACGATAAGGTTGACTTCATTTTTCTCTTAGATGTATGCAAGAGAATTTTCAATTATTACTCAAGTTTGACTAAGAGGTACCAAAAGAATCTATGGCTTACCTTGAAGTTAGTTCTCTCATCATACCAATTTGTTCTTTCTCATGCACTCTCCTGACTGTGTTGGTACTAACCAAGTAAAAATTCTGAATTTTAGTTATTTGAAAAAAAGAATGGGACCGAACCCGAATGAGGGTTGCCTACATATTTTGTGAAAACAAGAATCAGGTCTGCGTAGTTTAGGAAATTTTTAAATTTGTATATAGCCTGTTTGAATGTACAAGAGTGGTGGTCATATTGAAAACAATATGAAAGATGATTAAGGAGGAACCGCTTGTTGCATCAAAATTGTGCCGATCAAACGATCGAGAGGATGGGTACCAAGTATGAAGAGAGTTTTAAAATTATTTCAATATATCGACGATATTGAATTGGTCAGACATTGAAGATGTTATGACATTATTTTGCCGCAGTTGGGAAGGATTGTGAAGAATGAAAGAATGTTGAATCCTTACTTTGGAAGTAGGGATCGATGATCCGTAATTTTAATGATTTAGAATGTTTGAAAAAAGAAGCTAGGTGTTCTTGAACCAAAATCGGGTGAGTATTTGGAGGTAGGCCGGCTAGACATTGAGATTTGGATTTGAGGAATTATTTATTTACGCTCTTTAAAGACCTTTGGAGAGCGTCTTTGAACTATTACAAAAAAATTTACCCCAGTTTGAATACCAAACAAATTATTCTGAAATAGTAGAGAGACCAAACCCTAGTACAGGGTTGCCTGTGTATCTTGCTGGGACAAGAATCAGCTCAAAACATAGTTCAATCCTATTTGTGAGTTTGTACATGGTGTGACCGATTTTTAGAATAAAAATTTTCCTAAACGGCTGAGAGTAAGACTGAACAATTATGAGAAGGCGCACAAACCTAAATGCTCCAACTCTAAAACTATGAAATTCAAGAACGTTTGGGGGAGTGTAAGACACCCCCCGCGCGAACCACAGTGTGTGAAGTATACGTCCAAAGAGTTGATGGAATTGTGACTATTGTTAAATATAGTAAAAATAGGTATAGTAATTTTTACAATGTACAAATATATTGTACTAAATAAATAATGAATCAAAGAATTGTTAAATAGCAAAACTAATTGTACAAATAATTTAAAAAAAATTATCAATAAATAAATAAAGGATTAAAGAATTTAATCGTATGCAAAATATAAAAATAACTCCCTCGATTGAAAAATCGAGTCTATCATGGATAGAACCTACTATGCATTCCCAGTAAGGTCGCCATTCTGTCATGCCCTATTTTCGCCAAGGTTAAACATGCACGACTTATGGATTCTAAAAGAATTAAAGTTTTGTACAGAGTCGCCACCTAATTTTTAAGAAAAATAAGGAAACTTGTTTATTTATTAACACGTATGATTGATGTTTTAGTTTGCGAAAAAACCAATTGAGATTCTAGGTAATGGTTCCAATTAACCCAAAGGGAAGGGGTTAGGAACCCTTTAGAATCAACAAATGTGGTACCCGGCTAGATTAAATTTATCAAAAAGGAGGAGGTATATTTAAAATAATGTAAAAAGTGTATGTATATTAAGTATAAATTACATGTGAAAAAGAAAAATATTTTGTGATATATGAAAATAAGTTTATCTTTATATGCCATAAAAAAGTATTTACAAATAATATTCTTTATTTGATTAAAATTTACGAAAAAAAGTAAAGATTTACTAGAATAGAAAAGATCGCAATATTTGTGATGCCAAAGTGTGTAAATTAATTGATTAATTGAATTTATTTGTGTAAATATTAATAGCCTGTGTTTACCTAAGTAACAAAAGAAAAATGAAAAGAAAAAAAATATATACAGATATAAAATATGTATTAAAATAATATTATACATATTCTATTATAAAATATATGCAAACAAAAGTATATAAGTATATGTATATAAAGAAAAGACAAGATTGAACAAAAAAAAGACTATGTAATATTTTTTAGTGTAAAAAGTATAAATTATTTGATTAAATAATCTAAGTCAATCTAATATTTTTATATAAATATTAGCAGCTGAAATTTGCCTAAACGCGTGGTGAAAATTAAATAAAGAATATCCCTCCCAATACCTCAAAAATAAAGCTTTCACTATGATTAATATTTGTACAAGTGTAAAAATATAAAAATATATGTACACAATTTAAATTCTTTTTTGACTGTCATTCCAAATAAGTATTTTCAATAACCTGTACAAACACTTCTAATAAAAATGTTAGTAACAAATAAATAATAATTAAAATAAAGTGAAAAATATGTGTGCATATACGTATTTAAAAATATAATTTTTGTTAGAAAGTGGGATTAGATAAAGTTTGAAATATTATAAAGATTTCATCATCACCCAAATTTATCTATTTTTTGTTACGCATTTGTATACGTAATGTCCTCCTTTTTATTTGTGACGGCCTCAAAAATCAACGGAGAATTTCTTCATCGATAATGTGTCCATTTTTTATATAAAATAAATAACTTGGAGAGTAAAGATTTGTCTTTTTTATTGGGGTGGCTTAAAATATCCGACGAAAAAATAATGTCATTGGCCATGTGTCGGTCTTTGATATAAATAGTAAATTTAAAAATAGAAAGTCCGCCTTTGTAATGAGATGACCTCAAATATCCAGATGCTGAGATAATTTCATTGGCCATATATTGATATTTTTTATAAAATATGTAACTTGAGAAAGCCTCAAAAATCCGACGAAAAGATATTATTATCGGCCAAATATTTATTTTGGTATAAAGTAGGCAAACTTGAGAAATAAAAATCCGTATATATTTTTGATATAAAATAAATAATTTGAAAAGAAAATATCTGTCTTTTGCATTGGGGTGGCCTCGAATATCCAACGAAGAGATAGTGTCATTGGCCAAATAATTATTTGTAATTAGTGTAGTAACTTACCATGTAAGGAAGGGACAAAATGTCCAAAACAATCCAAAACTCAGTCAAAGCACAGCTAAGCAAATTGCTCTGTAGAGTAAATTCTATGGGTACAAATCAACCCAGGATTAACAAAACGATAAAATAACATAGAAGCAACATATCAACGATAACAATGGTAAGAAAAGAGCAAAATCATAGAACAATGATGAAATAACAGTGAGCAAAACAACAATAATAAACCAATTATAATAATCGGAGACGAAGAAAAATTCCTAAAAAGTGATGGTATTTGGTGTTGCTTCAACGGCATTTGCTGAAGAACACCGAATCTGTATAAGAACCGACCAGATCTGGTCTATCAGAGGCATGACAGTAGTGCCTTGAGAGCTCGCCCGCCGACGATCAACTCTGCTATGGCGCGACCGAATAAAAGGAAGAAGGGGCGGCATATTTAAGGTAGCCAGAGTCGGACCAGTGGCGAGAGGGACAACGTGTTGCTGAATCTAGAGCTGGAAACTCACCAGTCATTAACTCTGGAGAGCCAGCGGTAAAATGAAGAGGATGGATGGGCGAGCAGCGACGGAGTTGCTGTTGGTGTTAGTGGTTGCCGGCCGTCTGATTGTCTTTCCCAGCGGCCGATGGTCTTTCCCAGCGGCGAAAGATTAGCGAGGAGGAAGAGAAAGTAGCTGGAGCCCATTTGTCAGAGCTTCGGCAATGATGGCAGTAGTGATGGATATACAGAGAGAGATGCATATGTATGGTGAATTATGTGTGTTGTGTGTACATTGTCCATTTATTATGTGTATGTGTGGTTTGTGTAGTGTGTGTTTTTAAAGTAAGTATGAATATCAATAATTTATTGACAATTGTAAAAAATATGTGAAAATTATATCTTGTGCCCTTTAACGGTAAGAAAGCCTTACGATGTTAATTTTAAGCACGGAGAGCAAAAATTGGGTGTCAACAATACTATTTCTTCTTCACTACCAGTGGCGCCATAATATTCTATTGCTAAAGACATTCCTAGGACAGATATTAGACCTTATCATAAGTATGGTGAAGCTAAATTGGTTGCTTATGCATTGAATGTAGTAGAAGGTATTGATTTCGATGAAGAACTTTCTTCTTACTCAAAGGTAGTTAGTTGTGATGATTCTGGCTGATGGATGATTGTTATGCAAAAGGAGATACAATAACTTCATAATAATTGAATATGGGATTTCGTGAGATTGCCGAAAAATAAGAAAGTTGTCTATTACAAGTAGGTATTTAAAAGGAAAGAAGGAATATCGGGAGTTGAAAATGATAGGTACAAAGCAAGACTAGTTACTAAAGGTTACAGTCAGGTTCCAAGTGACAACTTCACAAATATGTTTTCTCCAGTTATGAAACATAGTTCGATTAGAGCTTTGCTTGGTGCTGTGGTCATACACAATCTTAAGCTTGAGTAGTTGGATGTCAAGACTGCATTCTTATATGAAAAACTTGAGGAGGATATTTATATCCAACAAACAGAGATTTTGTAGTCTCAGGAAAGGAGGACTATGTATGCTTGCTGAAAAAGTCCCTTAATGGCTTAAAATAGTCGCCCAGACAGTGGTATAAGAGGTTTGACTCTTTTATGACTTCTCATATGTTTAGGAGGAGTAGTTATGATAGCTGTGGCTATTTTAAGAAGAGAAGTGATGATTCATTTATGTATCATCTCTTGTAAGTTAATGATATATTGATAGAAGCTAAGGATATGAGAGAGATAACAAAAATCAAAGCCCAGCTTAGTAAGGAGTTTGAGATGAAAGATATATGAGTTGCAAAGAAGAGTTCCATACTCTAGTGTTGTTGGGTCTCTTATGTATGTGATGGTGTGTTACTAACCAGATTTGTCATACGTAGTCAGTGCAGTTACCAGGTATATAGCAAATCCAGGCAAAGAACATTAGAAAGTAGTTCAGTAGATTTTCAGATACTTGCATAGATCTGCTGATGTTTGTTTGTAGTTTGGGTGAAATAGAGATGGGGGTATTAGGTATGTTGATTCTGATTTTGTAGGAGACCTTGATTAAAGGAGATCCCTTATAGGTTATGTTTTAACCATTGATGGTTGTGCTATTAGTTGGAAAACTACTTTAAAGATTACAGTTACTTTGTTAAATACCGAGGTAGAGTACATGGCTATTATAGAGGATTATAAGGAATCTATTTGGTTAAAGTGTCTATTTGGTGGACTTAGCAAAGACTTACAGATTACTTTGATCTTTTGCGATAGTCAGAGTGTTATCTTCCTAGTGATAGTCAGAGTGTTATCTTCCTAACAACAGATCAGATGTTTCATGAGACGACAAAAAATATCGATGTTTGGTATCATTTTGTGTGTGAAATTATTTTTTGTGGTGATATTGTGGTAAGAAAGATTAGTACCCATGATAAACATGTTGATATGATGACTAGGACCCTACTAAGTGCAAAGTTTGAGCATTGCTTTTACTTGGTTGGTGTCAGCAGTTAAGATGTGCCCTTACGGGGGTTTTGTGGAAGAGGTGGGGAATTTTCTTGAAATAGATTTGAGTTCTGAATTAGAATTCATGTCAAGAACGAGATTGTTAGATTTTGTGACTCAAATTTTGTTGATCAGGCCCTGAAAAAGTTGTGGTACGACCCATGTTTGTGATTTTTTATAGGGTCTGTGTATGGACCTGTATATTTTTGGGCTTAGAATTTTTTTGTACGCACATATTATATAAGTGCATTTACTAGGCTATTTCGGGAATTTTTTCATTTATATGTAATTGAGACTATCATCTCCACCTTGTATTTCCTCTTCTTCTTGTTTTCTGTTTTTGGCTTGTGGTATTACTTATTCTATTCGATCATAATACAGGTAAAAAGAAAAAGAATGAATAGATGAACCTAGTATAATCAAGAACATTCTCAAGAGTAAAATATAGTGAAACACCATATCAAGAAAATATGAAGAAAAAGAATGCAGAAAACATACAAAGCTTGAGGGCAAGTGAAAAGTGGCAACTTTCTTGAGTCACCAGTGATAGACAAGGAAAATATCAATGATAACATAAAATAAATCATCATTGTAGAAGCAATAATGAAGAAATTACACTAATTTCTTCATTTTGTAAGAAAAAAAAGTTGGTAAAGGATACGAAGGGTATTGTTTTCAAGACACAACTTTCTGAGAGAAACGTGAAGTGACTAAAAAATTTATCCATTAAAAGATCACGTTAGAATGGTACTATAAAACCAATATTAATTACAAAAAAATATATCACAAACTAAACAATGAAATTAATAAATATAAAAATAAACAAGAAGAGAATCCCTGAATGGAAATACTTGACAAATTTGATCTTAGATAGAAAAAGAAAAAAATTGATTGACAGAAAAGTAGAATTAACTAAAGGAGAAAACATGTGCTTTGTCAGCATTAAGGGCATACTACGGGGTGGGGGGGGTGGGGGGGTGGCACACTATTGATAAACCAGTGAAGGTATTTGATAAGAGTGTGCAACGCTCTTCTTGCTCTGCGATTAGGGCGTTCCACGCCCAAGGGTTCAAAATGTGAACTTTTGATTTTTTTTTGCTTTAGGACAGGGGCTTTTTGGTCCTTTTCACTTTTAAACGGCCTTAAACATCTTTTATCCTTTATTTCCCATCAGTTATCAATGATTAACACCATACTTCTTCTCCTAACTCTCAAGAAAATAAATTAGGGTTCTTCCTAAGGTTTCCACTCTCATTGCTATAGATTCAAGTCCTTTTCAAAATTCCTCAATCACAATGGCAAGTTGAACTCTCCCTACTTAAATTATTAGTCTAAATAGTAAATTTTCATCATTCTTACTTATTTTATTGATGTTTTAAAGTTGGGTTTGAAAATTGTCATTACACATATTGAATATTATTTTTTTCTCTTTTTACATATTATTTTTAACCACTTGTGAAGGGTTTTAATGATTTGAACATAATGATTGAAAGGGTGCATTTCATTTCTTGAATTTTTAAGTATTGAATATTATGGGTGCTTGACGTTATAACTTTCAAGTCCTTTGAAAAAAACTTTGAATTAAGATGATGAATAGAGATGATACCTCATCTTTTGAATTGTTAAAATCATTTAGAATTATGAATTGATTTAAGATTTTTATGCACTTTAATGATGAATACGATTATGATTTTAAATTATGGAGTTAAGAAATTGTTAAACATTTATGATAATGTTTTCTTGGCATGATATAAATAGCTTGTTTTCTTGATATGACAATACCAATGTGAATATGCCTTAATAAATGACTCCATGATAGCGTTATGTGAAAAGTGTTTTGGTTGGGCTCTAAAGAGATTATATAGCTTCACCGTGAAGTCCTCGAGACCAATGCCCAAAATTTATATTTGTCGGCCGAGGGATGTCATACCATAACTAGAAGACAAGATAGTGTCCTTAACATGATGATAGTCTTTAGAATTAGGACAATATGTATGGTGGATCTAGTTTATTGGTGACTTTTTCCTAACCTTAGTAAATGCGTCCAACATGTACTGGGGCCCTGCTGATTGGGGAGTCCTAGACTGACATAGATCGTGTGTTACTCAATGGCGGTGAAAGCTACATAGTTCAAGATTAAACTTTTTATGGTTATGTATCATATTTCTTGGCCCTACCCTTGTATCCTATTCTCTTGATGGTTGTTGAGCATATGTTTTATGAAGTATTTTTGTAAGTTGCACATTGTATCCCTCTCCTTGGGTTGCACGCTAATACTCATTGTAATAACCATTACTAGACATTATATTATTTCATAATGTAGGTTCGAAGGCTATTTCTTGTGACCTTGTGCAGCCCTAGGTGGTTCAGTGTTCTTTTTGGGCAGCTGACGAAGTTGTGAGTCCTTTATCATTTGAAAAGCCTTGCTTCCTTTTTTCCTTTTTGGTTTTTGTACTTTTGTTTAATTCATTGTTCAATAGTCGGGGTCTTATCCCAACTTAGTACATGTTTTATGGATAGAGGCTTGTGGATAGTATTGGGTTATTGCTTCAAGATTTTTATTTTGTTTTCAATCTTCATTTTATTATTTATCAGACTCATTTGTTTTATGAGTTAGCCTCCAAAATTTCTTTATATTTCTATGTTTATGATGTAAGACTAAGGGGCCATTTCAGTCCTTGGTTGGCTTGGGGTGCCCATTGCGGCCAAGTCTATGGCTTGGGGCAAAAGAAGTTTCATATAAGAGAATAGTTCAAGGTTTCATGGTATTTATAGGTCATGTTGAGTATATTTCCTATTTATAGGTGTGAAGTGTGCCACACTTATAAGGTCGATGCTATAAGGTATTTAGGAATGTATCCCTTCTTTATGTTCTATTTCATGATAGAGAGACTAGTTATTATGATTTTTCTCTAAATCCTAACTTACTCATATTTTAGATCATGCCTCCATGAAGATCTGACAGTCGTAGGGACTCAACTGGAACCTCCATCCCAACTAGGGTTGATATGGAGGAAGTTTTCCCTACTCATGAAATGTAGACTCATTATAGGGCCCGTACTCCAGACCTTACTACTCCACCAAGGATTCCACAGTCCCTACTAGTCCTTTTTAGGCTTCTTGGGTTGGTGTTACTCATACTCAGTCCCCTCAGAGAGATGTATTGAATGCTGAGTTCTATCAATCCATCCATATACTTGCCTAGACTATGGCATCGTATTCTCATTAGATTGAGCATGTTGTTTTTCTACTCATTCATCAGAGGGTACTCGGGTTTACCAGTTTATGAGGTTGACTACCCTGACTTTCACAAGTTCTAAGGTTGAGAAGGATCCTTAGGTGTTTATTAATGATATGAAAAAGATCTTTAAAGTTATGCATGCTAGCAATTTAGGGGGTGTGGAATTTAGAGCTTATCAATTGAAAAAAATAGTTTATCAGTGGTATGAGGAATGGAAAAAGTTAAGGGGTGAAGATGTTGATCAAGTTGTATAGGAAAAGTTTTCGGATGCTTTTCTTAATAACTACTTTCCCCAGGAGTTGAGGTAATCCAAGGTAAAAATGTTTTACGAATCTGAAGTAGGGACAGATAAGAGTTAAGGAGTATGCAATGAAGTTCTCCCAACTTTTATATTATGCTTCTGAGCTTGTGTCTAGTAAGATGTCTAGGATGAGGAAGTTTGCTTTAGGTATTTCTTATCACTTGGTGCTATTGGTGGTTTATATACAACAGGTGGAGGATGAGAAAAACAAGTAGACAGGGGTGGATAAAAGACACATAAGAAATTTTAGCATGTAAAGCAAAGTACGAATTAGCAGAACAGTGGAAAAAAGTATAGGTAGTGGCCTAAGAGAAAAACTGGGGAAATTCTTATTCGCCAGCTAGTGCTCTTACTCCTAAACCTTTAGGTGGTTCCTAATCTCAAGCCAATGTAGATTAGTCTGCCTCACCATACCCACCTTGTTGCACTTATAAAAAGCTTCATCATGGTATCTATCACTTTAGAAGTAGCATGCGTTATGGATGTGGTAAGCCAGGTCATTTCATTGAGATTGCCCTTTAGCTAAGTTTGTGACTTGGGCTAATAATGGTTTAGTTTCCACTACCCAGGCTCCTGTAGCTAAGAGCGCCACTTTAGGGATAGAAAATGCCAGAAATTGCCTTTATGCACTTTCTACTCTTCTAAAACTAAGGTTGTTACATCTTGGGTTTTAGCCTTAGAAAATTTTCCTTGAAATCCATTCTTTAGACCTAATACGACTCTAGGGTACGAGCCGTATGCTGGGGTACGAGTTGTATAGTCCTATCAAACGCTGACCAGTGTTAGTTAGTGGAATGATTTTGATCACTGAAAAGGTCACAGCTTAAGGGTATGAGTTTTAAGGCTTGGATACGAGTCGTATCAGGGACTCTTATGAAGGGTAGTGTTTGATCCTCTTTGTAATTCATTTTGCCTGGGATACGAATCATAGTTACGGGATATATGCTAAGGTTACGAATTGGTTGGATTAATCGCATATTGGATATTGCTTGATCCAAGGTTAGGGATAGGGTACGACTTGTGGGAACCAACCATAAAGAAGGATACAACTCATAAGAGGGTCACTCGTATCCCGGTGACGGGTTTTATAAAGGACTGAAGTGGGGGTATTCTGGACATTTCCCTACTTACCCTAATTATGATCCATGAATTCTAATACACTTAGGAGGTTATTTATCCTCCTTTTCTATTCATTAAAACATAGAAAACAATTTCTAAACATTTAATAATTCTCTAAAGAGCTTTTGGAGCAAGAGAGCTAGGGTTTCAACTTGGGGATTCCTTTAGGGCTTGCTTTGGTGATTTTCTTACATCATTTTTATTGACCTAAGTCATGTGTCTCTTCTCTACTTCTTATTTATAAAAAGGCATGGATTTTATGGTTGTTTTCATGGTTTCAATATTGCATGGGTTATGGTTTTCCACTAATAATTAGGGGTTTTGGTGTAAATGGTTTGGTTATGGTTTTCTATGCTTTAACTTTTCTTTTATATTCATTAATTATGGTTATGGACAATTGTATTGCATGGAAATGGTTTAATGGTCTTTGGAATTTGCTTTGGTTATATTATACCCCTAAGGTGCTTGATAAAATGCTTATAAATATATGTTCATTGCATTGACTTCTTTAAATGGAACTCTTGCTTGTTTTCAGCTTATGCATGAAACTATAAATGGTTTAAATGGTTTCCAAAGGTTAAAGGCTTATTGGTTTTGTTTGTGGAGTACATGTAATTCTCCTAAGAAGCTAATATGGTAAATGGAAAGGGCACTTGAGAGTCCCCTTAACCTAAATGGTTTGGCTATGGATAAATCTTGAAAGTATGGTTGGTATGACGATACCAATAACCAATGGCCTTGGTTAATAACTGGTAATTGGATTTGTTTTGATATGGTTTTAATTTGGGCTTTAATGGCGAGATGTGTAATGAAGCCATTGAAGGTAGAGCTTCTAGGGGAACTAAAACTGGAAACTCGTAGTTGTCAATATGTGGGGTCTTTGATGTTTACATATGAGTCTCATATTTTATATTGGAGGGATGTACTATTCATCCCATGGGATATCTCCTGGTCATGAAGCTACACGCACTTGGACTCTTTCAACAGGGAGAGCTGAACCCATACAGCCCATGGGTATGGTTAAATAGCAAGGTTACACATCCTAGGTAAAGGTTTAAATGCATGTTAAACACAGATTCCCTTTCCCCGCACTTATATATATGTATAGTTGTATGCATAATGGATGGTTTCACTTGGTTTTTTAAATGAAATTACTTTGTCCTTGTCCTAAGATACATACTATTGGTCATTCACTAACCCATCTATTGGAGTTTTTATACCTACGCAATGAAGGAACCATTCGTTCGAATCCTTCTACATAGTGATTAACTCTGGGACAATATTTGGATTGAATTGGTGAGCTTCCATCTTTCTGTAAGGATTTATTTCATAATATGGATACTCTTAGACATATTGTTTTCAATTTGGACCTTGATTTTGGCCATGGTTGAGGGCATGTCCCAATTGGATATTTCTATTCTTTTGGATAGAGGCTTTGTGGTACTTTTGGGGGTTTTCATGGGTGGGATCGGTATTGGTGTCAGCCTTAGCATTGGTATTGGTGTTGAGGCTGACATCATTAGATCATATTGTTGGTTGTTCTATCATATTATATTTTGGGATTGATTATTATGTTATGTTTTGATATTCTCATTGGTTTGGTATGGTATGAATGGTTGGGTTTGGTACAGTTAGACTCGGTTGGGTCTATCACGGTCGTAATCCTATCCTAAAGTCTTGATATGAACAATAATGCTATCTTTTATAAGTACATAATTCTATCCATCTAAGGTTGTATAAGGCATTTGGCTTGGGTTAAGGGGGAGATCCCTGGTCCTGGTTGGACTTGGGATGCCCATTATGTCTAGGCCCTAGTTTGAGTCATGATAAGTTGGTATCAGAGCTTTAGGTTCATGGTTAACTGGGAAGTCCACAAAGCCGTGTCAAGTAGAGTCTCTTTTAGGGGTGTGTAGCGCGCCACACTCATAAGAGAGAGGTTGCAAGACATTTTGGAATGTTTCACTTCTCAAAATTTTCAGTCCTGGAATCTTCTCTAATCCTTGGTTATTTGTCTTTCAGAGGATGCCTCCCAGATATGTAACGCAAAAGAATCCTTCTACCTCATCTGAGGATAATGTTAAAGGGGTACCTCCTACGTTTGGAGTACATGTTTGATCTCATGGTCCTATTCCTGCTTGTGATGGAGTTCCTCTTATTGCTTCTCAGATGCCTCAAGGTAAATACAGCGCCCAAGCGTACGTGCAAGTATACATGGTCTACCAAGTAATATAGTGACCTTCAAGAAAGCCGATTATTGATCCCACAGGGACTTGTGTTAAACAACTACCCAATTCTAGTTTAACTAATTGAGAAAGGTTATAAATAATGTTTTATAATTGTAAGCTAAAAATAAACTAAACTAATACGGAAAAGTAATGACTTTGGACAATCAATGGATAGAGACCCTGGGTTAAGGCTTAAAAATAATCATACAACGACATTGAACTTTGTTCATTAAATCACTTATCTTGGTTGTTGAGTCATAGGGTTAATCGCATAATCATGGTCTCCCGACCTCTAATCTTTTATCTAATTTTGACATTAAAACTACATCGTGGAGCAGGGATGCAATAATCTAATTAAGTGATTTAAAGATATGATCCTACTTCTGAATCAAGTAAGGCTTCTAAGTACATCCCTGCCCTAGATTCTAATTTGGATTTCTTATTTTATAAAATAATACAAACCATAATTTTTTTATCCCCATGTTCTATCTTCATATTCCCCCTTCCGAGATCACTAGGTCGACAGTTAATATATTCTAAGGGTAGCTAATCCTAAAAATAGTTTAAACAAAGATAAACAAGCAACCATAATGATAAGCAATTGAACAAACTTATTCAAAACAAAAGTATTCATGATCTTGTCCTTAACCTCAAAAAGTGAGTTTAGCCTTTAATGAAATATTCATCATCCAATCCCTTGGATTGATGATACAAACCATAAAGAAACTAAATTAAAGAATGATAAAACCTAAAAAGAAGTTGTGGTAGCCTCCAGTATCTTCCAAGGATGTCCAAAAGTGAATAATTATGTTTAAAAAAGATGTATTTATAGTATCCAAGTTGTCCCAATCGAAATAGGAGTTGTATTTCAACTTTTGTCCATGTTTGGAGGGGGTTAGACATGCAATCTAGAAATGGTAGTGGAAGTCGCGTCGCACAAGATGAAAATTGGAATGTAGGTCGCGTCGCGAGGCTTAAAAGGGTAAGGGATCACTGTTTTGGTTCCCTTATAAAACCTTTAGTCTATATAACACACCAATTTTCCTTTCATACAACCTATACGCACCCTGGACAATCTAGGACTCCAAATTGCGTTCAAGTTGGGTATTGTGCTTATGTTGATCCATTACGAGCCTTTTTGACTTGTTTAAACTTGATTTGAAGCTTTTATATTCTTCATATATCATAATAATTCCATTCAAAAAGTATCTTATATCATTAAACATAACAATTTTTAGCTCAAAACAACACAACATCAAAAACGGTGTACTAGAAACACGAGCTAAGCATAGACTTCATTTACTTTGATTTCTAACTTATTGTTTTGACTCTTTTCTTGATACAATTAACCGTTGAAAATTACCAACAAGTTTTTTAAAAAATAAATACATATTAAAAACATTAGGAAATCATTAAACACATTAGAACGCAACACAATAGACTAGACAAACACCTAGCTCAAGCTAGTCACACTAGTTTTCTCGGTTGAACTCTAAATGATCAATTTGAATTAAAACTTGCTTGGAAACACCATTAAACATTGTAAACACAAACATGGACACTTATATGAATATTTATGTCACTATTAACACATTAAGAACTTGAAACAAGGCTAAAAAACTAGAAATGTAACATTAGAATGTATAAATACACCCAACATCACCACCTCACACTTAAAGCCTTGTTCGTCCTCGAACAATTATTAACTATAAGCATCATGATCTGAAGAGACTCCAAACTTATACTACATTTAATACACTCAATATAGTATTACAATGACTACACGGAATGCAAGTTTACAACACTAAGCATGTTAGACACAATTGAAAGCTCAAAAATCCTACTTTAACACATTCTAGCCTCAAGAATGGACTCAACAAGTAGCAAACTCATGCATATTTCTCAATTAAGAACATCATACAAATCTCCCACATTCATCAAACATGTTCCCCTCACAACAATAGAGTTACCCATAATCACTCAATATTAAGCAATTTATAACATGATAGGTACAAGAATGAAATTACACTCACTCTCACAAAGAATTCACAAGTTACACATAATGACCATAATATTTCCCTTTGTGTAGTGCTCCACTAATATCATAATGATGAATCTTAAGATCAAATAGGTCTTTTTAGCTTGTAATGTAGGCTAAGGGATGTCTAGGAGCTATTTTGATAAGGAATAGAGACTATCTTCCCTGGGCGGTTTAATACAACCCATTATCAATTAAAACTATTCTCTAACAACCAATTTATACCACTTTTGCCTAGCCAAATATTTTCCTTTCACCCTATCTCATATAAGTATTTTCACAAACACTGTGGTGGGAGCATGTTATGCACAACTTTTCCAATTTGAACAATTTTTTATTCTTTTTATTATTCACTCCCAACCACAACACATCAATTTTAAACACCAATAACTATTTCTTTTGGGGCTTCAATTTCACCTTTTTCTTCTTATTTCTCAAACTCCTTACTAAATCAATTTTTCAAATAAATCACTTAGGAGCTTTTTGGATCAAATTAAGGTCCATCAAAGAAAAGAAATTAGTCTACATATGATTCTGCCAAAGAAAAATAAGCTAAAGGCTCAATGAGGCTTAACTAGAATTATTCACAAGGGTAGGCAAAAGAAGGTATAGAACAAGGCTATCAAAGAAACACCTAAATCATCTCCTAAACTCACACCCTTTATTTTGCTTTGCACACACACCGGGAAAGTTCTAGACATCACATGAAACAATGTATATATAAATACCTCACACGCACATGGCACATGCCCAACTCCCATAGCATCATCATAGACTCCCAACCAAACAATAGAATAAATTCAAATTTAAGCCAACTAGTACAAGAGTCACAAACATAACCCTAAGAGTTTCAAAAATAGCAATTCACTCATTCAACATGCTTTTATAAAAAAAAAAAAAATTGCACCATGTAATAAAATATAGTACCAACTAGAATATCTTCTTTATTCTTAAAGAAATTTTTTAAAATTGAGCCCAAAATTGGGAATTTTCCCACCCCACACTTAAAAATATACTTTGTCCCCAAAGTGAACTTTTAAAGTAAGAGATGGAAATACTCCCCGAGGTCTTTAGGCTAAGCTAGTAGCATCTTTAAATATTAAGAAGGTTCGGGAACCCGACACTCAGTTTTCTCCATGCTTCAAGATTAGGTTTTTGGTATTCAGATTTTCCATCCACCTATGACTCAATCAAAAATAAAAACTACGTGAAGTAAAAAACTAAAAAATTGAAAATAAAACATAGCTTAACTTGGGTAGCCTCCCAAGAAGGGCATAATTTAGTGTCACGGCATGACCCAATCAAATTTTTCCTCCTCCTTTAGGATACAAATTTTACCCCTAACATCGCATCTATCTTCTTTCCTCGATAATAGGGAGGTTGTACAAAAATTAAGGAACCGAGTAATAGAATATGCATGGTAAACCACTCGGCCTTGTGGTGAGGTGTGTTTTTATGTTGCTTAACCGATGTAAAATAAAGAATATATGATTCTTGTTCCTCATCATCATGCTCTTCCACTATTTTAAATGATTCCACAGACAAGATATCATCTAAACATAATGTAGAAAAGTTCTTTGAAGGAGGCCCAATCAATCCTGCTTCAAAATTTACACTATCCACTACACCCTCACTCTTATTTACCTTCTTAATTTTAGTCTTAAAAGAAAGATGAAAACTGAATTGCTGCGATTCATATGGTGATGGTAGTATCTCCTTAACCTGTTCAATAATTTTAGTTTTCGAGTACTCAGACTTCCTTAAAGTGTCATCAACTTTGTCTTCAACGGGTTAGGAAGTCAACTTTACATCTACCTCCTTAATTTTCCTTGGAGGTTCTTTATTGAGTTATGTTCCATTCCTCAAAGTGATCACAATTACTTGTTCACTGTCACTTGGCAAATCACCTTAAGGTCTAGTATTATGTACCTGTTGCACTTGCCCTATCTGCATCACCAAGTTCCTCATGACAATTTGCTGACACTCTTAATTTGCCCCATAACTCTTTATATCTGCTGACAACTATGCTTGATTAGCTAAAATTTATTTCAACATCTCTTCTAAATTGCTCGTTTGAAATGGGGCCTGGTAATTTTGAACCTACGGCTGTTGAAACTATTGTTACTGATTGTAGGCATTCACATAGTATTGCCTTTGATCATAGCCCACAAACATTATAGAATCAGGGTTGATAGGACATATATCTTCAGAATGACCACTATTTCCATAAACCATACACCATATAGAATCGTCATCACTCGCAAACCATTTATCCCAGTCTGTGATGTACAGAAGTGTGATAAAAAGAAAAATAAAAGAAACTTAAGAAACCCTAAAAAACTAAACTATTTACAACTTAGTGTAGCTAAACTAAATATAAGATAGTTGCCAATGTACAAGTCCCTAGTAATGGTGCCAAAAACTTGACAGCGTCTAAGCACACACGTAAGTATACGTGGTCTACCAAGTAATATAGTGGCCTTCAAGAAAGTCAAATAGCAATCCAACAGGGACTTGTGTTAAACAACTACCCAATTATAGTTTAACCAATTGAGAAAGGTAACCAATAAAGTTTTAGAATTTTAAGCTAAAAATAAACTAAAATAATGTGGAAAAGTAATGACTCTGGATAATTAATAGATAAACAACATGGGTTAAGGCTTAAGAACAGTCATAACAGGCCATTAAACTTTTCTCGCTAAATCTCTTATCTTAGTTGTTGATTTGTATGGTTAATTGCATGATCATGGTCTCCCAACCTCTAATCATTTATCTAATTTGGAATATTACAACTACATCGTCAAGCAGGGATGCAATAATCCAATCAAGTGACTTAAATATATCATCCTATATGTAAACCAAGTAAGGCTTCTAAGTACATCCTGGCCCTAGATGTTAATTTGGATTCCTTATTTTATAAAAGAATACAAACCATACTTTGTTTATCCCTATGTTCAATCTGCCTATTTTCCCTCCCAAGAACACAAGGTAGATAATTAATATATTCTAAGGGTATTTAATCCTTAAAATAGTTTAAACAACGATAAACAAGCAAGCATAATGATAAATAATTACACAAACTTAATTCAAAACTAAAGTATTTGTGATCTTGGCCTTAACCTCGTAAAATGAGTTTAGACTTTAATGGAAATATTCATCATCTAATACCTTGGATTGATGATATAAACCGTAAAAAAACTAAATTAAAGAATGATAAACCTAAAAAGAAGTGGTGGTAGTCTCTAATATCTTCCAAGGATGTCCAAAAGTGAATAATAATGTTTACAAAGATATATTTATAGTGTCCAAGTAGTCACAAGCCCAATAGGAGTTGTAGTGCAACTTTTTCCCATGTTTGGAGGGGGTTCACGATGCGCAATATAGAAATAGGAGTGGAGGTCGCATCGCATAAGTTAGAAATGGGAATGTAGGTCGTGTCGCAAAACTTAAAAGGGTGTGTGGAGGTTGTGACGTGCCCTCATCGTGCGAGCACTATTTTGGGTCCCTTTTGAAACTTTTTCTCTATAAGATGCACCAATTGTTCTTTCCTGTAGCCCACACGTGCCTTGGATATTCCGGGACTCCAAATTGTATTGAAGTTGGGTATTGTGTTTTTGTTGATCCATTACAAGATTTTTTAACTTGTTTGCACTAGATTTGAAGCTTGTATATTCTTCATATATCATCATAATTCCATTCAACAAGCATCCTATATCATAAACATAACAATTTATAGCTAAAAACAACACAACATCCAAAATAGTGTACTAAAAACACGAGCTAAGCATAGACTTTGTTTACTTTGATTTCTAACTTATTGTTTTGACTCTTGTCTTGATACAATTGACCGTTGAATATTACCAACAAGTTATTTCACATATAAATACACATTAAAAACATTAGGAACCTATTAAACATATTAGAACCCAACACGATAGACTAGACAAACACTTAGCTCAATCTATTCAAACTTGTTTTCTCGGTTGAACTCTAAATGATCAATTCGAATCAAAAATTGCTTGGAAACACCATTAAACATTGTAAACACATACATGAACACTATTTATATACATACTTCTTTTGTGCTGAATAGAGATCTAATTTTGGAAAGCAAGACTGCTTTGCTCATTAGGAATATGGATTTTTCTAGTTAGACTATTCATATACAGCAAGTTGATGATAAGAAGAGAAAACAAGAGAAATTTTGGGGTAAGCAGAAAAAGTAAGGTAGATTTTTTAATCAGGGAGGTGTGCAATCATAGGGTGGTAAGGAGGTGGCAAGTGGCAAAAACAAAGTGGGGGAGTGTTGATTCCTTCTCTGCTGCTAGTGATCCTTACCCATAATGGTCAGGCGATAGGAGTCAAGGTGGTGATTATTCTCAAGCTCAGGTTTCTATATCTCAAGTGAGCGAAGGTCAGTATGTTTTTTCTTACCCTTCTTGTCAGTTCTATGGTCATCCTCATCAGTGATTCTATGAAGAAAGTTGAGATAAGTGCTTTAAGTATGGTTAGGCCGGCTATTTACTCAAGGATTATTCGACTAATAAGGTTTCTATAAGGGAGAATAAGATTCTGGTGGTTTTATCTTCTGTTCCTACACCTGGTGGTGTGGTATCTGCTTCTGTTATTATTCCTAGTTCTAGTATTGGTCGAAATAGGTTATAAGATTTTGCATCCTGACAGGAATCTGAGGCATCACCTAATATTATTATCGACACACTACAGATCTTTTCCTGTGAAATATATTATTTACTTGATTTGGACTCCACTTTTTCTTATATGACTCTTTATGTAGCAGTGTATTTTGGTTTTGATTCAAAAATTATTTTGGATCTTTATCTATTTCTACCTTATTAGGAAACTCGGTCATTGCTGAATAAGTGGTATGTGGTATCTGTTGGTGATAGAGAGACTTTTGTGGATCTATTTAAATTGGGAGTGGTGGATTTAATATAATTTTGGGCATGGATTGATTGTATTCTTGTTATGCATCTTTAGATTGTAAGACTCATAAGGTCATCTTTAGGTTTCTCGGTGAGCTAGAAAGAGAATGGAAGGGTTGTTCTTTAGCTCCTAAGGGAAGATTTATTTGTTATCTTAGAGCTCGAAGGTTAATCTCTAAAGGGTGTCTTTACAGTTGGTTCAAGTTAAAAATTCTGACTCGAAAGGTCCTTCTTTGTAGTTAGTTTTGGTATAGAATAAGTTTCCAGAAGTCTTTCTGGATGATCTTCTTGGTGTTCCTCTAGATAAAGAAATATAGTTTGATATAGATTTGCTTTTGTACACTCATCCAATATATAATCCTCCATATAGAATGACTCCAGCTGAGTTAAGGGAACTCAAGGTGCTAATTAAGAATCTCCTGGATAAGGGTTTATTCATCCTAGTGTTTCTTTGTGGGATGCATTAGTGTTGTTCGTGCGCAAGAAGGATGGTTCCCTTCGAATGTGCATTGACTACAGGTAATTGAACAAGGTAATGTTCAAGAACATTTCTAAAACGGCATGGATTTTATGGTTATTTTCATGGTTTCATATTGCATGGGTTATGGTTTTCCACTTATAACTTGAGGTTTTGATGTAAATGGCTTGGTTATGGTTTCATGTGGTTTAACTTTACTTTTATATGCATTAATGGTGGTTTAGGGAAATTGGATTGAATGGTAATGGTTTAATGGTCTTTTCAATTAGTTTTAGTTTTATTATACCCTCAAGGTGTTTGATAAAATGTTGATAAAGATATGTTCGTTGCATTCAGTTCTTTAAATGGAGCTCTTACTTGTTTTCATCTTATGCATGAAACTATAGATGGTTTAAATGGTTTACAAAGGTTAAAGGATTATTGGTTTTCCTTGGAGAGTAATTGAACTCTCCCAAGAGGTTAATATGGTAAACGAACAGGGCACTTGAGAGTACCCTTAACCTAAATAGTTTGGATATGGATAAATCTTGCAAGTATGGTTGGTATGATGATTCCACTAATAAATATACTTGGTTAATAAATGGTAATTTGATTTGTTGGATATGGTATTAATTTGGGCATTAATGGCAGGATGTGTAACTAAGCCATGAAAAGTGGAGGTTCCAAGGGAACCAAAACTAGAAGATCATACTTGCTGATATGAGGGGTCTTTGATGGCCACATGTGAGTGTTATGTTTTATATTGGACGGATGTACTATTAATCCCATGGGATATCTCCTGGTTGTATGGCTACACACACTGGGACTCTTTCAATTGGGGGAGCTGAACCCATACTGCCCATGGGTGTGGTTAAATGACAAGGTTACATAGCCCTTGTAAAGGTTTTAGATGCATGTTAAACATGGATTCCCTTTCACGGAACTTACATATATATGTATGGTTGTATGCATAATGGATAGTTTAACTAGGTTGTTTAAATGGCATTTCTTTATTCTTATTCTTAGATACATGCTAGCGGTCATTCGCTAACTTGTCAACTAGTGACTATATACCCATGTTATACAACAACAAACCATTCAACACCTCCTACATAGTGATTGACTAGGGGATAGCATTTGGATTAAAGTGGTGAGCTTTTATCTTTTTGGAAGACTCCGTTCTATGATATGGATACTCTTAGACATTTTGTTTTATTTTGGACATTGGTTTTTCAAATGGTTGGGTGCATGTCTAAGTTGGATATTTGTATTCTTTTGGATAGAGTCTTTGTGGTACTTCTGGGGGTTGGAATGGGCAGGATCAGTATTGGTGTCGGCCTTAGCACTAACATTTATGCTGGGTCTGACATCATTGGACGATATTATTTGTTGTTCCATCATATTATATTTTTGGATTGATATTCATGTTATGTTTTGATATTATCTTTGGTTTGGTATGGTATGGATGGTTTGTTTTGGTACAGATAGACTCAGTTAGGCCGGTCATAGTTATGATCCAATCCTAGAGTCTGGATATGAACAATAACACTATCTTGTTATATGTTCAGAATTCAGTCCATTTAAGGTTGTATATGGCGGTTGGGTTGGGTTAAAGTTGTGATCCTTTGTCCTGGTTGGACTTGGGATACCCATTAAGAGTAGGCCCTAGTTCAGGTTATGACAAAGGCATTTCCCAATGTCCTCACCGATATGTTATAGCTTTTCTCTTATGATTTTTATATCTTGTTGGATCTTAGTTCCAACATATCTTATGTGACTCCTTATATACCTGTACACTATAGCTTTAGTCCCAAAATTATTTTGACCCTTTTTTAGTTTCTACCCCAGTGGGTACGTCTATTATTATTAGAAAAATCTATAGAGGTTGTGTTGTGCCACTCTTTCATAGGGAGACATTGGTAGAATTAATAGAACTAGATATGGTAGATTTTGATGTAATTTTGGAGATAGATTGGCTTTATTCGTGCTATGATTCTCTGATCATAGGACCCGAAAGGTCACTTTTCATTTTCATAATGAACCAGTTATACAATAGGAAGAGAGTTCCCTAGTGCCAAAAGGGAGGTTTATTTATAATCTTACAGCTCAAAATTTGCTATCCAATGGGTGTTTGTACTATCTATTTCAAGTCAAGGATTCTAACTCTAAAAGTCCGTCCTTACAGTCTGTTCTTATGATTAATGAGTTTCTAAAAGTTTTTCCTGATGATGTTCTTGAGATCCCTCTGGAGAGGAAAATAGACATTGGAAGTAATCGTCAACCAGATACTAACCAAATTTTGATTCCTTTTTATAGGATGGCTCTAGCAGAGCTAAATGAACTAAAGGAGCAATTAAAGGATCTCCTAGATAAAGTTTTTATCCATCCTAGTGTTTCTCCTTGGGGTGCTCCTGTGATTTTCGTCCAAAAGAAAGATAGGTCTCTCCATATATGCATAGACAATTATCAGTTGAATAAGGTTACTATGAAAAATAAGTATCCGCTCCCCAAAATTAATAACCTCTTTGATCAGCTTCAGTGAAACACCCAGGTTACTGAACGTTAAAAAATTTCCATGAGTTTTGGTTTCTGGGCAAGGTACAACTTAGGGGAACAAGTCATACTCTTAGGTAAAGATGGTATGGTCCAGTTGTAAGCTGACCAATGTTGGTTGGTGGGATTAATGTAGTTACTGGAATGGGTACAATTTGGGTGGTATGAGTTGTATAGTTGGGTACGGGTTGTTTCATTACTTTATTTAACCTTAAACTTTGTAACTTAAGTTATATTTGAGTACCATTTTCTCACCGTGAGCCGTAAGCCAGGGTACGAGTCGTACCCAGGACTCGTATAGTGGTAGTGTTCAAACCTCCTGGATTCTATTTGTCCAGGGGTATAGTTTATGGGTACTAGTCATATATTTGAATAGAACATGGGTTTAGGTTTATCGTAACTTGGACAGTGTTGGGTCCAAGAAGGAAAGCCAAGGATATGAGAGGTGGATACCATTTATACAGGATGGGTATGAGTCATAATGGTCAGATGTACCATATGACAAAAATTTAGTATAGTTTATGTGTGGCCAATCTAGACATTTATCCACTTATCCTAATAAGGTCTCACGAGTTATATTGCACTTGGGAGGTTATTTGCCCTATTATTCTGTTCTTAAACAATTGGAAAATACTCTTAAATCCTCTCTAGAGTTCTTGGGAAAAAGAAGCTAGAATTTCATCTTAAGGAGTAATTTGGGGCTTGTCTTGGTGATTCTCTACCTAATCATCTTAGTTTAAGGCATGTTCTCTTCCGTCATTGTTAGTTCCAACTAAAGCATGGTTTTATACAATGGTTTCATGATTTGAATTTTGTATGATTTTAGGTTTTCAAATATGATTTGGAGGTTTTGGTTATAAATGCTTGGTTATGATTTTCCCATGTTTTAATTATTCTTTTATATGAATTAATGGAGGTTTTGGATAATTGGTTACATAAGAATGGTTCTTCGGTAATGGACTTTGGTTTTGGCAATTCTATGGCCCCAATGTGTTTGATAAAATGCCTATTACATGGTTTAAACTTAGTAATGGACCCTAAATGATATGAATGGTTTAAATGGTTTTAACTGGATTGGAAAGGCCTTGGTTGTCATGTTTTTGGTTGAATATGATCTATGCGTACATGGAAATCCCTTGATCTCAAAAAGTTTTGGCTAAGGATAATACTTGAAAGTTATAGTTGGTATAACGATACCATATCTAATAGCCTTTGTTATTTCATGGTTAATGGTTTGGTTGTCACTTGGTAATGGTTTTAATTGGGCTTAAAGAAGGGATATTTAGAAATGTTGTGGAAGGTGGAGGTCCCAGGGGGGATCTAAACTTGAAACTTATATTTATTGATGTGAAGTATAGTCCTAGTGATGATATGCATGATGTCACACAATATACTTTGGGGGATGTACTAGTTATCCCAGGTTTTCATCCCTGGTCGTGCAGCTTCACGGATTGAGCCCCTTTCAGTAGGGGGAGCTGAACCTATATAGTCCATGGGTGGTTTAGGATGGTAAAGCTACACAACCTAGGTAAAGGTTTTAATTACATGCTAAACCCAATTCCCTTTCTTGACATGGTTATATATATATATATGTATGGTTTTTTGCATATGGATGGTATTTTCTTTGTTTTATAAATGGCATTATTTTATCCTTAGCATGAGTTCATGCTACCATTTAATGCTAACCCATCTTCTAGTGTTGTATCCTACGTAATGCAAATATCGGCCATTCCATTTCTCCTACTTAGCAATTCAAACTTTGGGGTCAGTATTTGGATTGAAGTAGTAGGCATCCATCATTCCGGAGGGCTCTATTTCATAGATGTTATTTCATACTTTTACTAATTTATGGATATTGGGTTTTTCTATGGTTGGGGGCATGTCCCAACCAAATTTATGCATTTTTTACATTAGAGGTTTTGTGGTTTGCTATGGGTTGGTATGGACATGATCGGTATTAGTGTCAACCTTAATATTGACATTGGTATTGGGGCTGACAATATTGGACATAATTTCTTAATCTTTAATCATATTTCATTTTGGGATTAATCATATTATATTTTGGATCTCATTTGGTTATTACCTAGTTTATGGCCCTTGGTTTGGTTTTGGTTTGGCTTGCAGTTTGGTTGGTACATTTTGGTAGATGGGATGACTTGGTAGGGATGTTCTAGGAATACACCTATCCCAAAGTCAGGACTTGTCCAGTTATGCTATCTTGTTATATGTTCAAAATTTAGCTAACTCTGGCAGGCGGTTGGAGGTTGGGATGGGTAATGAGGGTGGTCTCTGATCTCGGGCAGGTGGTTAGTCTAGGTTAGGATACCTTTTTTAATGCTTTTATGGATTTTTTATTTCCTTAAAAACTGAGGGAAGCGAAGATGGAGGAGTTTGTGAAACTTAACAAGGGAGAATGTTTGTCAAGGATTATGCCTTGAAATTTCATCAGCTATCAAGATATGCTCCTGATTTAGTGGCTGAAATGAGGGCGAGGATGAGAAAGTTTGCTTTTGGGCTATCTTAGGATTTGATCTTAGAAATTAAGGCTACTTTGTTGATCAAGAATATGGACATTTTAAGGTTAGTTGTCCACATGCAACAAATGAAAGAAAAGAAGATAAAATAAGAGGAGTTTAGAGATAGGTGGGGTAAGTGAAGTAGGTTTTCAAACTAGGGAGATGCTCAGTCGTAGGTGGTTGGGGTGGAGGTAAATGGACAACAAAGAAATAGAAGAGCTCTAGTTTTTTCTCTACTGCTATCGCTTCTTACTCAAGGTAGTCAAGTTATATTCATCAGCAAGGTGGTGATAATTTTTGGGCATAGGGTGCCGTTAATCAGGCGAGTAGGGGTCAATCAGTTTCTTCATCCCCTTTTTGTTGGTTCTATGGTCTCCTGCATCGGGGTTATTATGATTAAAAAGGGACAAGTATTTTAAATATGTCCATCCAAGCCATATGCTCAAGAATTATCCAGTTGGTGAGGAAGCTTCGGGCGCGGTCAAAGCTTTGATTGCTAGTGGTGCATCTTTGGTGTCTACTCCTACTTCTGGTACCAATACTGACTAGAATATACTCTATGCTCTTATATCTTGGTAGAAATATGAGGTATCACCTGATGATGTTATTGGTATGTTACAACTTTTTTCTCGTGACGTGTATTTTGGCTGCTTGATCTGGGGTTCACTCTTTCTTATGTGACCACATTTCTGGCTTTATGTATTAGTTTTGATCCTGAGGTTGTTTCAGATCCTTCTCCTATTTCTACCACGGTAGGTGACTAGGTTATTTATAATAGAGTCTATATAGGGTATATGGTATCTGTCGGTGGTAGAAAGACTTCCGTGGATTTGTTTAAACTTGATATGGTGGATTCTTATGTTATTCTGGGGATGGATTGGTTACAATCTTGTTACACATTCTTAGATTGTCGAACCTGTAAGGTTGTCTTTATGTTCCTTGGTGAAACGGTTATAGAGTGGGAGCGTGATTCCCTAGCTCCAAGGTGAAAGTTTGTTTCTTATCTTATAGCTTAGAGGTTAATCTTTAAAGGTTGTCTTTATCACTTTTTCTGGGATAAAGATACTAACTCGGAAGGTCCATTTTTATAGTCAGTTTTGATGGTAAATTAGTGTCTTGAGGACTTTCCAGATGATCTTCCTAGTGTTCCTCTGGAAAGCGAAATAGAGTTTGGTATTGATTTGGTTTCAGAAACTCGTCCAATATCTATTACTCCTTATAGAATAGCTCCAGCGAAGTTGAGGGAACTTAAGGAGCAACTTAAGGTTCTTCTAGATAAGGCATTTATTCATACTAGTGTATCTCCGTGGGGTGTACCAGTGCTATTCGTTCACAAGAAGAATGGTTCCCTTCTGATGTACATTGACTATCGAAAGTTGAATAAGGTAACAATCAAGAACAATTATCCTCTTCCAAGGATAGATGACTTTTTTGATTAGTTGCAAGCTTTCAAGTTCTTTTCTAAGAGAGATCTTCGATTTGGGTATCATCAGTAGAAGATTAAGGAGGAGGATATCTCTGAGTTGTTTTTTCGTAGTCGGCATAGGCACTTTGAATTCTTGGTGACATTATTTTGTTTGGCTAATGCCCAGCAGCTTTTATGGACTTGATGAGCAGGCTTTTCAGGAAGTTCTTAGATCTCTTCGTCATTATGTTTATTGATTACATTCTGGTATATTCCAAAAGTAAGGTGTATCATGCTAATCATCTCCTTGTGGTATTGCAGACCTTGAAAGAACAATAGTTGTATGCTAAGTTCTCCAGGTGTGAGTTTTGATTAGACTCTTTGACTTTCCTTGGTCATATTATTTCTAGCGAGGGGATCATGGTGGATCCGCAAAAGGTGGGTATGGTTAAAAGGTTGCCTAGACCCATTTCTCCAATGGATATTCAAAGCTTTTTTGGTTTGGCTGAGTATTATCAAAGCTTTTCGACGATAGTCGCTCCTTTGAATAAGTTGACTCAGAAAAATGTGAAGTTTTCCTTGTCAGATGCTTGTGAGGGGAGTTTCGAGAAATTAAAGGATAAGCTAACTTCAGCTCCAGTCTTTACATTTTTTAAGGGTAGTGGGGGTTTCTGGTTTACTGTGATGCATCTAGGATGGGACTTAGATGAGTTTTGATGCAGCATGGGAAGGTAATTGCCTATCATTCCAGTCAGTTGAAGGTACATAAGAGGAATTATCCTACACATGATTTGGAACTTTTGGCGGTGGTTTTTGCTTTGAAAATTTGGTGGCATTATTTTTATGGAGTGCATGTAGACATCTTTTTCGATCATAAGAGTCTACGGTATGTGTTCACTCAGAAGGAGCTAAATTAAGTCAAAGGAGATGATCCTCTCAAAGATTATGACATGAGTCTTTACTATTACCAAAGTAAGTCTAACGTGATTGTTGATGCTCTTAGCAGGTTATCCATGGGGATTTTGGCCCATATTGAGGAAGAAAAGTGTGAATTGATGAAAGATATTCACCACACGGCTAATCTTTGAGTTCATCTTTTGGACTCCAAGAATGGTGGGGTGATGGTACAGGAAGTGGTTCGGTCATCTCTTGGTGTAGATATTAAGAAGAAGCAAGTGCTAGATCCTATCTTGATGAAAATCAAGAGTAATATGGGTATGCATAAGGTAATGGTGTTTGAGGTCAGTGGCGACGATACTTTAAGGTACTGTAACACACCACAATTTTGAGCTAGAAATCGAACTGTAGTTCCTACGTGTGTAAACTCTAATCCCATGATTTGATTTTAAATTTATGTGTCATGATCTTTATAGGAATCACTTAAAGCGAAGTTGAGCTAAGAGCTTTTGATTCAGCTAAATCTTTGTATTCGATTCTACAAGGGTCTACTTTGAATGTGTATAACTTTTTATATACGTATAATTTTGCATCTCGAGACCCAAAAAATTGTAGATAATTGAATTAGCTATCCAACGATACCAATTTTGCCTTAATCCGATACCCAAGCAAAATGTTATGGAATTTTTTGTGAGAAGTAGTATGCTGACGTGACTGTGATGCGACGCGTCAGTTGTCGACGCAATTAGAAATGTGACGCAATTGTAATCACATTACGAAACTATTTCACACGTAATTTCAGCTCCTAAAGGGTCTAGGGGCACTTTAGTCACTTTCCCTCACTCAAATCCGCCATAACACTTAATTTCAGCCCCCAAAAGTATTATACACAATATTATTCATCTTTTTTCTTAAGAAAAACCCTATCCACTTCCTAAGAAACAAGATTTAACCTTTTTTCTCCAAAACAAGAATTAAAGACATTTAATTTCAAGATTTTAAGGAAGAGAGTCAAGATTAGGTTTCCAATCTTCAAACTAATCAATATAAGGTACGTGGGGTTTTCTTGAACTATATATGTATGGTGAAATTTTTTTGATTAAGTTATTAAGGTTGAGAAGTCATGTAATTATGAAGCATTTTGAATTTACATTAACAATTATACATTGTGAACCCTTTCCGATAATAATGCTTTGGGCTTGAGGCCTTCCCTTAAATTTAATTTTTATTAGTATATATGTATGTACGTGTTTGGAGTTTGAAAGTTAAATTGAGAGTGTGAATATTTATACTCTCTCTCTTATTATGATACATCTTAACTTTACATGTTGTCAGTTGTGAAATTGCATTATTGAAAGCATGAGATAAGAGTTTTAATGTTGGTTATGCTCTTGATATTGGTTGTGTATTGAAGAGATGGTTCTTTTGTATTTTGTAAGAGTTTTCTTGTTTATTAGCGTTCAATGTAATAATTGAGAGAATTGCATCAATTTGTATAAAGGAATTGACCATCATGTGTTGAAGTATTGAAAAGGGAGAACCTTTGCATAAGTTTGCATATATTTTTAAATAAGGACTCTCTTGCATTGTTTAAATATTTTTGGTTATCAAATGATTGAGTTGATTGAAAAATCTAATGCAGCACATTATAAATGGTTTGAATGAGAAGGATTGTGGAATCATATGATGCAAATGACTTGTAAGTTGGGGGATGACGATACCACATTATGAATAACAGAATAAGAAAAGAAGGGTTTATAAGTATGATCTATGTTTTCTTATAAGATATTTAAAACTAAGCTTAAAGAGGGTTAGATTGTTACCCGAAGAAAGCACGACTTGAAAAACTCTATGCTGAAACTATGATGTGCTGACTCGGGGTTATGGTACCATACTGTGTCATCTTGGGAACCTAAATTTATGTAGTCCCAATTTGGGACTACAGTTAGGAGCTTTGAAATGTGGTCTTGTGCACTACCATGACATTTTGATTTTATTGGGTATCATGGCACCATGTTATGTGGTCTGTTGTGTCTCCCTTTACTGATACTTCAATCCTTATGGAAAACTTAGGTTAGAGGCTTGGCCGCTGAGTCATGGGTGGATTCCATAAAGCTCATGGAATTATAAATTATTGGGTGTACCATCTAGCTCAGAAGTAATATAAAGAATGGTTCATGATTTCAAAGAAATGTTTCAAAGTCTCTAAAGTGTGCCCATGTGTTTTCATATATTATATGTAAAAGGTTTTATGAATTGATCTCACTTATGTTATATATAAATGTATTATTTAAATTGTTCTATGTACCAGTACATCTTTATTGAACCCCTATATTTTAGGATCTGAGACACAGTTTCGGGGTCCCGCTAAGCAGTAGATTGTATTGTCTAAAATTTGCAGTTGGTGAGCCTTCTTTATTTCAAAAGTTGATTTGATATTGATATTTCATTTCTGGTTATGGTCCTACTGGGGCCTTGTCATAGTATTTAGACAGTCATGTTTTTGGCTTGTTAGAGATTTCACAGACTAGTGTCAGATGTTTTTTAATGTTTCATGAACCCATTTTTTTATTTTTCAGTTGAAGCAAAAAAATGAGCATGTTTCCGTCTTGTCATTTTTTTCGTATTTTCCTTACACTATATAAATTGTGTATATGATTGCCAGTTAGAGAAGAGCACTCAGTCCTTCATGGTTTGGGATATCCTCCATGTCTAGGGCCTCGGTTCGAGTCATGACAAACTTGGTATCGGAGCACCGTTCACGATCCTAGGGTTTCTACGACATCATGTCTAGTAAAGTCTTGATTATGGGTATGTTGTGGACCCCACTTATAACTAGGAGGCTACCAATATTTTGGAGTTGTTTCTTATTCTTTCATACTCTATTTCGTGCTATAGCGTTATCCATAAGAAATTTATACAGATTGCTTCCTTGTTCAAATTTCATGGGCCATACCTCATTGTTGAGGTGATACAAGTCTAATAGTCTAACTCCCCCAGCAGTTCGCTCTGATTGAGTTATCCATAAAGTTATGAGATAGCACCAGGACTTGAGAGTAGTACATTACTGCTTCAAGGTGTATTAATTCGAGTGTATACCTTTATCCTGATGAAATTATGCTTTGCAAACTGAGGTCCGAAGTGTATTCAGTTCCCTTTCAAAATTGGTGTTGCAGATGTCATGCATAAGTGTAATAATGTACAGCAGAATGTTAGAACTATATTTTCACCCGAGTAGTAGTTTATGTTAAAGTATCATGACCCATTGGTAGTGAGATGGTTTAGAAGTTGGTGACATTAAGTCACAAGGTTAGCAGTCAAAGTGAGGGTGACTTTAGTGTGAATAAATAGTTTTAGTTGTATAATCATGGATTAAGCAGTAGGTTGTCATTTTATAGTGATAGTAGTGTGGTAGCAATAGTTGTGGATTGTGTGGTAGTCTGTGAAGGAAGTGGTTGGCTATAGTTATTAATTATTTGAAATAGGGAAGGATCTCAAAATTGATAGTTATAGTGGTTGTATAAATCATAGGGATAGATTAGTCAATAAGTTATGGGTAGAGACTCATTGGTGTAAGTGGAATTTGAAGGTATTCTAAATGTACGCTTGGGTAAGTAAGTTTGATGTGAGAGATTAGAATATGTTGATAAGATTGAAATGGGTTATATTATAAGATTAAGATCGACTATCCCTATTATGTGACTTTAACCCCTTTGATGTCTTTTCTCTAGTAGTTGTAAACTAGTACTCCATGTGAGAAGGTATGTAGTAGATTTTGAGGTGTATTTGTAATGTCATAGAGAGGATGAACTTATGGGTAATATTTAAATGAAGTAAGAGACTCAGGTTGATATTTCAATTTTATGGACTAGTACAATATGTTGCATGCTTCATAGGTGTTACATGATTGATTTTAGACTATAAGATTGAACTTAGCTTAAAATTAATGATGTATGTTTTGGGGGAAAGAATTAGTAGGCTTGATGTGATTTGAGAAAGATTCTAGGTTGATAATTTATGAAAAGTGTAAGTGGTAATTGTGAGCTATATGTGTTCATGAGGACTAGTGTCAAAATGATGAATTATGGTTGAGTCATTTAGTCGATAAGGGCATAAGTACATTAGAATATGTTGCCCCCCGGGTGGTATGGCATTAGGTAAGGTCTTATGGCATAAGTGTCGCGTGTACCTAGTTTATGTTCTTGGATTTTGTAGTATGGAGAAGTTTGGGAAGTTGTGGTATGGTGATACCCCATGGTGTTGAATGTTGTGCTTGTAGATGTAATGAGAGGATATATCCTCAAGTCTAGGATTGTGACTTTGGTCTAAGGGGGAGATGATGAAGTAAGGTAGTTCACAAAATTTCCTTATGGGGTCAAGTTTAAGGTGAGAATCATGATAAATCAATTCCAATTCAAGCAAACTCATCCTACTTCAATTTAATGAAGACATTCTACCAATGTCTTATGTATTAAAATCATGCCTATGCCTAAGGTTTTAGTCATCTATGCAACCTATGTAATGTTTCGACCTACAAACTAGAAGCAATGGTGTCTCGGTAAATCCAGTCTTTCATGTATTCAAGTTCTATGTTTTGATATTCATGATCCATAAATTCGTGTCCCAAATTATGCTTGGTTCTAAGGAACTATGTCTTCGTATGTTACCAACTCATTCTATGTCTTGTTTAGCCAATGCAGTAAAGTTTATTCAAAATCATGACTATCTCAGCTCAGCAAATGAGAAGCAATGGCATCAAGTGGCAATCCTTGTCCCAATCGTTGAACCCATGAGTTCCGCCTTTATGTTATACCACTCGGGATATATGATCACATGTTTCTCACTATGCCAGTCCTAAGAACTCATGTTATGTATGTTTACGTCCGAAGGACTCTCTATTTATGATTCAGACACTTGATATATGGAGCACTTCGTATCTATCGTATTGTACCTTTATCTCATATCCCACCTTGAGTAGTGTAATAAGCATATGGTATAATCGAATAGTGTTACTCCGTTTCTTGTTGCATATGCTCGAGTCCTCCAATGATGCTCCGAATAATAGTATGATAGTTGTTATGGAAGAGTAGTAGTGACTTAGGGAGGGGGAGTAGATGTTCTTGGTGACAGGGTAAAGAAGGGGATGGACTTTCATTACGATAAATAGTTAGGAAGGAGATATATGGCGAAAATCTTTGTGAATGTGATTGAATTTGATGGTCTTAGTGGGGTAATTCGATGAAGTGGGCGTAGTAATGATAGGCTTGGATGTTGTGACTGATGAAAGGACAACCCATGGACTATGTGGTTAGTATTCCTTGAATTAAACCAGATGGTGTTTGATGGTAGTAATAAGGCGAAGTAATATTCTTATATGGAGTCCCATAGCTTAAATTAGCACCTCTTTTCTCTGAGTTAGGATTCAAGATAGGAGTATTACGCAGTGGGACTCAAACCTTGTGGTTAGATGTGTGATGGGAGAATTGTAAGTTGGATAGTGAGAAGAATGTTAATTATTTTTTAGGGTGTAGACGAGTAATGTCTCTAAGTTTAAGTCTATTCGCTGTACCTTGTAAGGTAGAAATGTTTCTAATCCAATGCCACACGAAGACCTTATTTTCATGATTAGTAACGATGAATGCCAGGCCAATTATAATTGCATTAACTTATTGTAATGACCCAAAATCGCCTCCCGGGACATCATACGGTGCTTAAGGCTACATGTAGCCCCAAGATAACCCTTTGAGCCAGTTTCTACTAATAACGCTCATTTCAAGATGAAATAATTCAAACACTAGCATAGTCATATCATATGAAGGGAGATACAGAGAAAATACTCGGTCCAAACGACCACAATACTGAAATTCTCAACACAATCACAATCTGATAACTAGTCTGACAAAGCCTCTACTAATTCATGAACTAGAGAGCCATTGGGACAGGTCCCCAACTGACTTGAGATGAACTGAAAGTAATAACATAGTCTATCAAATGCTGAAATGTCTTACGATAGGTCCTCAAACCATGAGGACTCACCACTTTAGGGATGTAGACAAAGGCACTCGGAAGTCACTAACGAGGCTGGGACTGAGTACCTGAACCTACATTATAAGAAAATGTAGCACATAGACTTATATGTGGATCAGCACTTCGAAATGTACTGAGTATGTGGGGGTGCATGTAATTATATAAAACAACATCAATACTCTTTAATCAAATCATGCATGTAATAAGTAATGACTCACATGGCCTGAATAAGTATAAAATGCAAAGCTCATGAATCATGTAAAATGGAACATGTAACACAATCTCATGAGTCATTATACTTTTAGCTTTAAAATTTGTACTCTTCTCTTATTCTCATAACTCAAGGCTAAAGGAAACTTTAAGCAATACTTTCAACTCATGCATATGTCTCATGGAGAGTAAAACTTCTTCAATGCTGAAGAACTCATAACTCTTTTGAACTCAAATACTTGAAATTTGAAATCGTATAACTTTGGAACATACTTGAAGGCATTTCATTCACGTTAGGAAAATATATCATTTCACGCTTTAGGGAAATATACTCATATAAAGGGAAAGTATTTAGTTTTAAGAGAAAATATCTTATCTTAATGGAAAATACTTTACTTTGGGGAGTTTCTCTTAACCGACATAAACCATGCGAGCTACATGTAGTCTAACATTTTGTCCTCTTAAGGAAAAGACCTCACGTTGAGGAAAGGCGTCATACTCTTGTCAAGGAGTATAACCTAGGTCCAGTGATCACTAAACAAACTTAGACTCGGACCCAATATCAACTCAGTCTTAGGCTCAATAATAATCATAGACTCGGCCTCAGGCCCAACCTACAATGGCACGTAGTTTTGGGGTAAGAAACCATAGTAACTTACCCGCCCGGTGCTAAATACTACTCCTTTTAGATTATCTGCACTTACCTCGTCAGAATCCAATTTTAGAAATAATCTCATGGTTCACCACAAAGACAATAATCAAATCGGTAATCTTATGTAGTAGAGTGAATTTCAAAACTCAATGACCATTAGGTCAAAACATTTATCAATAATCTCAGAATATTCAATTCATGGGTGCTTATTGCACAAGAGTTCATAAAATCTCAAGTCTCAAGTAGGGCTTAATAACCCATAATTCAATCTCAAGTTAAAACTCATCAAAAGCATAATAGATAGCATATAGATTCATAACTCATGTAGAAGTCTGGAAATTTCATCAATTTGTCTCAAAATCTCAACATACTCACATACTCAATATCTCAAACATTTCCACTATTAACTTCTCAAGGATTAAAATCATGGGGTATAGACGCAGCTGCAATTTCTCAAGAAAACATGTAAAAATCATGCTATTAGACTCTTAATTCAAGGGAAACGTCAGAACTTGCAACCAATAACAATGGGTGAAACCCCCCAATTCAATTTCATGTAAAATCTCATAAATTGAAGAGAATTGTAGTTTAAATAAGTCTTTGGGCACAAGGGTGAAAGGATTACCCTTGTTCAAAACCCCACATACCTTTGATTATGAAATTGGATGAACAAGCTTTCTCTAACTCTTCTTCTTACTCTTGAGAGAGGGTTCTTGCAACCCTTGAACTTGCGGAACTCAAATCTCCACTCAATTTGTTGAATCTATGGTGAGTTCTTGGATTTTTTAGAGAATGGATTTAGATTTGCTCTTGAGGGAGAAACCCTAGCCTTTGGATATTTTGGGAGATAATGAGGCTATCAAGTTCATTTGGGATATATCCGAGGGTTAAAAGCGAAAAGACCCCAAAACCCCTTTTAAAAAGGACTTAAAAATACGGAATGGGGCTGCGACAGTCAAAGTGATGGTCCGTCACTAGCCTGACGGTCCGTCGGGCCTTCTGTACCACACTGTCTAAGAATGGGACACACTTCCTCAATGCAAAAGTTGGAGCGACGGTCCATCGCAAGTTCGACGGTCCATTGGATCATCCGTCGCACGATGGCTAGTGTTAGGCCACACTGCCTCAACGCGATGGTCCGTTGCATCCTTGACGGCCTGTCATTTTAGCCTTCGCACTTGGGCTAGAAAAGAGATTTACTTCCTTGGTTGCGATGGGCCGAGCGACGGTCCGTCAGATCGTCCGTCGTACCTGGGCGATTCCTACAACTCTCGGTAAAACGGCCATAACTTCTCACCCCGATACCAGATTTGGACATAATTGATTTCGTTGGAAAGCTAATTCAATTATCTACATGATAACAAGTCAAATTTGAGAAAATTCTATATGGTTTAAAAACCAATAACTTGGAAAGTCTCTTCTCAATCTTTTTGGGCCAGAATTACACTTTACTTGACACGCTCTAAGGCTCGGACTACAAGGGAACTTTGCAGGGTCTTACAATATCTCCCCCTTGGAAACATTCGTCCTCGAATGTTTCTAGTTATACTAGGAACACAGGAAAAACTGAGTATACATAGTAGAACCAATTTACTAAATGGCTCAAAGTCTCTCTAAACTCTTGAATACCTCAGAAATTGCAAGAAATCATGCAAGAATAGATACATATAGCTGAACTTTAGATTAGAAGGGCTGAATTAAGGAAGAATAATACCTTCAATATGACCTGAACTTGCGGAAAAGAGGCACGGGTACTTGACTCGCATGTCTGTTTCTGCCTCCCAAGTATTACCCTCAACAGACTGGTTCCGCCATAAAACTTTGACCAAGGGAACTTCTTTTTTCCTTAGTCTAATGATCTGAAAATCTAGGATCTCAACAGGAATCTCATCGAAGGAAAGGCCATTTTGAATATCATCACTCTCTGAGGGATCTACTACAACGGAATCACAAATATACTTTTTAAGGATGGATACATGATAAATAGGATGAATGGATGACAACTCTGTAGGCAACTCAACCTCATAGGCTACTTTACCAACACGACTCAAGACTCTATATAGGACAAAATAACGGGGACAAAGCTTTCCCTTTTTACCAAACCTCTTCAACCCTTTCATGGGTGAAATCTTCAAGTACACCAAATCACCCACCTCAAACTCAAGATCTCTTCTCCTCACATCGGCATATGACTTTTGACAACTCTGAGCGGTCTTCAATCTCTCTCTAATCAACTTTACTTTCTCCATAGCCTTGAATACTACATTAGGCCCAGTCACAGCATCTTTACCCATTTCAAACCAACCTATGGGTGATCTACATCTCCTACAATATATGTGGCCTCAAATGGTGCCATCCCGATGCTAGCATGGTAACTATTGTTATAGGCAAACTCTATCAATGGCAAATACTCATCCCAACTACCTTGAAAATCAAGAACACACACTCGCAATATATCCTCTAGGGTCTGAATAGTCATCTCAGCATGACCATCTGTCTGCGGGTGAAAAGTGAAACACAAAAGAACTTGGGTATCAAGACCCTGATGAAACGCCCTCCAAAACTGAGAAGAAAATTGAGTGCCCCTATCCGAAATAATGGATGAGGGAACTCCATGCAGACTGCCTAACTCATGGATATACAATCTAGCATAATCCTCAGTTGTATAAGATGTATGAACAGGCATGAAATGCACGGACATAGTTAGCCTATCCACAATAACCCAAATCGAATCATGATAATGACGCAAAAGAGGCAATCCATTTACGAAGTCCATATTCACCACCTCCTACTTCCTAGTGGGTTTACCAAACTCTTGCATCACACCACCAGGTCTTTGGTGATCTACCTTAACCTTTTGGCACATTGCATACTTTGCTAAGAATTCGGCAATATCTTTCTTTATTCCATTCCACCATTAGATTTCCCACAAGTCATGGTACATCTTGGTAGTACCGGGATAAATAGAATAACTTATGCCATGTGCTTCAGCCATAATCCACTGCCTCAGATCATTAACACACGGAACACATAATCTACCTTGCAATCTCAACACACTATCTCCCCATAGGGAGAAAACCTCTACCTTTTGGTCCTTAATTGCTTTCTTCAGTCTGACCAAACTAGGATTCTTATCTTGCTTCTCCTTTACTTCTGAAACTAAAAAGGATTCGGAACTACTCTGCACCAAAGTACTTCCCTCAGCTGATTCAAGCAAACTTACACCCAATCTATCTATACAATGCACATTGTGAGCTAACTCTTTCTTACTTTCCTCAACATGAGAAACACTACCCATAGACAATCTTCTAAGGGCATCCGCCACTACGTTGGCCTTGATTGGGTGATACAACACACTCATATCATAGTCTTTCAATAACTCCAACCACTTCATCAACCTAAGATTCAACTCCCTCTAAGTAAACACATACCGCAGGCTCTCAAGATCAGTAAACACATCAACATGGACACCATAAAGATAATGTCTCCAAATTTTCAATGCAAAGACCACAATAGCTAACTCAAGATCTTGGGTTGTGTAATTCTTCTCATGCGGCTTTAACTGTCTAGAGTCATAGGCTATAACCTTAACTCTTTGCATCAACACACAATCCAAACCAATTCTAGAGGCATCACAATACACCATAAAACCATCTGTGCCATCAGGCAAAGTAAACACAGGGGCTGAAGTAAGTCGAGTCTTCAACTTCTGAAAACTCTTCTCATAGGAATCTGACCACTGGAACTTAACTTTATTTTGGGTCAACTGGGTCATGGGAGACATAATAGAAGAGAAAACCTCAACAAAATAATGGTAGAAACACATTAGAGCCAAGAAACTCCTAATGTCAGACGGAGAGATAGGTCTAGGCTAATTTCTTACAGTTTTTGTCTTTTGGGGATCAACTCTAATACCTTCGGCTGAAACAACATGACCCAGAAAGGCTACAGACCTTAGCAAAAATTCACACTTACTAAATTTGGCAACCAACTGGTGGTCTCTAGGAGTTTGTAAGACAACTCTAAGGTGATTCGTATGGTCATTCTCATTATGGGAGTACACAAGGATGTCATCTATGAAGACAATGACAAAATTATCGAGATATTGCTTGAATACTTAGTTCATGAAGTCCATGAAGGATTTTGGGGAACTAGTTAGCCCAAAATACATGACTAGAAACTCAAAGTGACCATAGCAGGTTCGAAACGCTGTCTTTGGAATATCACATTCCCTGACTTTAAGCAGGTGATAACCGGATCTAAGATCTATCTTGGAGAAATAACTTACACCTTGAAACTGATCAAATAGGCATCAATTGTTGAAAGTGGATACTTTTTCTTGATTGTGACCTTGTTAAGATGATGATAGTCAATGTACATACGCAAAGAACCATCTTTCTTTTGCACGAATAAGATAAGTGTACCCCAAGGAGAAATACTAGGCCTGATGAAACCTTTGTCTAAAAGATCTTTGAGTTTCTCTTTCAACTCCTTAAGCTCAGTATGTTCCATATGATATGGCAGAATAAAAATAGGAGGAGTACCAATCCCAAATTATGTCTCTCTATCGGCAGGTACCCCTGGGAAATCTTTTAGAAAAACATCTGAAAACTCATTAATAATATCGATTGACAAAATAGTTGGAGCCTCAAATTTAGAGTCTTTAACTCTAACTAGGTGATAGATGCAACCATTGGATATTAGGTTTTTGGCTTTGAGATAGGAGATAAAATGACTCTTGGGAGATACCGAACTCCCAGACTACTCAAAAGCTGGTTTATCAGGAAACTAAAACTTGACCACACGGGTAAGACAATATATAGATGCATAGCAAGAATGAAGACAATCCATACCCTGAATAAGGTCAAAATCCACCATGTCTAACTCTACCAAATCCGCAAGTATGACCCTATGAAGAACAGTAATAGGACAATCTTTGTACACTTGTTTAGCAACAACTAACTCCCCTACTGGTGTAGAAACTAGGGAGGGCTTAGAAATCTTTTTGGGATTCATTTTGAAATTCACAGCTACAAGTGGGGTCATATAAGAGAGACTTGACCCAGGGTCCAACAACATATAGACATCAAAATAAAAGACACGGTGCATACCGGTAACAACATCGGGAGAGGCCTCCTACTTCTGATGGGAGGGTAAGGCATAGAATCTATTATGGCTCTAACCACTAGCAGTGCTAGATAAAGTGCCCTAAGTAGGGGCAGGATAGGGTACAGAAGCTGGTGCACTAGTAGTCTATGCCTGAGGTCGGGCACCTCTGTTCCCCTGTCTAGCATGAGGACAATCTCTAAGTCTGTGGCCTTGCTTTCCACAACCAAAATAGACCCTCAAATCTATAACACACTCACCGGGATTATCCCTACCATATTTAGCACAGAGAGGATAATGGGGCCTCTTACCAATACTGTTCAGACATAAAATACCTACCCCTTTGCTCCTGCCTGCCTCTAGGTACGGGAGCACTAGCTGATGAAGGCGCTAGCATAGAAGGACATCTCAAAAACTAAGGGTGGTTCCCTCCATGGAACCTAGGCTGGCTATACTTATGTTGCTCAGATCTAGCCCTCTTGTTAACCCTTACTTGATCTCTCTCCCTAATCTTATCCGCCTTTATTTCCTGGGCATGTGCCATTAACCTAGCTAGATTTATATCCCTATGTAGTATCACAGTTCTACACTCCTTCAGTACTAAACCAAAAACACCTTTTACGAACTTGCTAATACTAGCCCGGGTGTCAAAAATAAAATCAGAAGCATACTTGGACAACTAATTGGACTTCAAGCAGTACTCTTTAATTGTCATGGAGCACTGCCTCAAGAAAGAACTTGTCCAAGAATGCACTTGGAACACCTGCGAAGTCATAAGAGTGGCATTCTCGCCTCTACCCTTTCTCCATGATACAACCCAGTCATAAGCAATGTCTTTTAACCTATAGGACGCCAACTTAACACTTTCTTCCTAAGAAATATGCATCACCTATGTGATTTTTCTCACCTCCTCAAGATACAACTATGGGTCCTAATCTACCTTAGACCCATAAAACTCTAGCGGATTCATCCTTATGAAATCACAAATCCTAGCGATGGCTATATCACCTCCCTACTGATTAGCAACTACAGCCTGGTTATTGGCCCAAACATTGAGAGTGATTTCTTGGGCTAACGCCTAAAAGGATGCCCGAAATAACACATAAGACACCATCTCATTAAAAGGGTCAACAGGTAGGGGTTGCTCATCATTGTTTCCGTGGATATTCACTTTTGAAAGAGGCATTTTCTAAAAATGGAAGAGCACGAATTATTACATGAGAGGAACAACTATACACACAATAGAATCTGAAAGAAGAAATAACTTTTTTCTAAAACGTCTGATAGCCTCTTACTCATAGATATGGCTCACTACACACCAATAATCAAGACTCTACTCAACGTGGCTTGTCAGACTCCCTAGGACTCCTTAAAAACCTTAGGCTCTGATACCAAGTTTGTAATGACCTGAAATAACCTCCCGGGATATCACACGGTGCTTAAGGCGACAAGTATTCCCAAGCAAACTCTTTGAGCTTGTTTCTACTAATAACACTCATTTTGATATGAAATAATTCAAACACTAGCATAGTCATATCATACGAAGGGAGATACAGAAAAAAATACTCGATCCAAACGACCATAGTACTAGAATTCTGAACAAAATCACAATCTGATAACTAGTCTGACAAAGCCTCTACTAATTCATGAACTAGAGAGCCATTAGGATAGGTCCTTAACTGACTTGAGATGAACTGAAAGTAATAACATAGTCTCTCAAATGCTGAAATATCTTACGATAGGTCCTCAAACCATGAGGACTCACCACTTTAGAAATGTAGACAGAGGCACTCGGAAGTCACTGACGAGGCTGGGACTAAGTACCTGAACCTACATTATAAGAAAATATAGCACATAGACGTAAATATGGATCAGCACTTCAAAATGTACTGAGTATGTGGGGGTGCATGCAATTATATAAAACAACATCAATACTCTTTAATCAAATCATGCATTTAATAAGCAATGACTAACATGGCTTGAATAAGTATAAAATGCAAAGCTCATGAATCATGTAAAATGGAACATGTAACACAATCTCGTGAGTCATTATACTTTTAGCTTTAAAATTTGTACTCTTATCTTATTCTCGTTACTCAAGGCTAAAAGAAACTTTAATCAATACTTTCAACTCATGCATATGTCTGATAGAGAGTAAAACTTCTTCAATGCTCAAGAACTCATAACTCTTTTGAACTCAAATACTTGAAATACAAAATCGTATAACTTTCGAACATACTTGAAGGAATTTCATTCATGTTAGTCATTTCAAGCTTTAGGGAAAAATACTCATATCAAGGGAAAGTATTTTAGTTTTAAAAGAAAATATCTTATCTCAAAGGAAAATACTTTAGTTTAAGGAGCTTCTCTTAACCGACATAAACCATGTGAGCTACATGGAGTCCAATGTTTTGTTCTCCTACGGAAGAGACCTCACATTGGGGAGAGGCGTCATAGTCTTTCCAAGGAGTATAACCTAGGTCCAGCTATCACTAAATAAACTAGGCCTCGGGCCTAATATCAAATCAGCCTTAGGCCCAATAATAAACATAAACTCGGCCTCAAGTCCAACCTATAGAGGCATGTAGTTTAGGGGAAATAAACCATAGTAACTTACCCGCTCAGTGTTAAATACTACTCCTTTTAGATTATCTGTGCTCATCTCGTAGAAATCCACTTTTAGAAATAATCTCATGGTTCACTACAAAACCAATAATCAAATCAGTAATTTCATGTAGTAGAGTAGATTTCAAAACTTAATGACCACTAGGTTAAAACATTTCTCAATAATCTCAGAATACTCAATTCATGGGTGCTTATAGCACAAGAGTTCATAAAATCTCAAGTCTCAATTGGGGCTTAATTACCCATAATTCAATCTCAAGTTAAAACTCATCAAAAGTTTAATAGATAGCATAGAGATTCATAACTCATGTAGAAATCTGAAAATTTTAGTAATTTGTCTCAAAATTTCAACATACTAATATACTTCAATATCTCAAATATTTCAACTATTAACTTCTCAGGGATTAAAATCATGGGGTATAGACCCAGCTGTAATTTCTCAAGAAAACATGTAAAAATCATGTCATTACACTCTCAATTCAAGGAAAATATCAAAATGGGTGAAAAACCCTAATTCAATTATATGTGAAATCTCATAAATTGTAGAGAATTGTAGTCTAAATAAGCCTTTGGGTACGGGTGAAAGAATTACCCTTGTTCAAAACCCCACATACCTTCTATTATAAAATTGGATGAACAAGCTTTCTCTAAACTCTTCTTCTTACTCTTGAGAGAGGGTTGTTGCAACCCTTGAACTTGGGGAACTCAAATTTCAAATCAATTTGTTTAATTTATGGTGAGTTCTTTGATTTCTTGGAGAAGGATTTCAGATTTGTTCTTGAGGTAGAAACCTTAGCCTTTGGATATTTTGGGAGATAATGAGGCTATCAAGTTCGTTTGGAATATATCTAAGGGTTAAAAGGTAAAGGACCCAAAATCCCCTTTTAAAAAGGACTTAAAAATACGGAACGGGGGCTGCGACGGTTCATCGCTAGCCAAACAGTCTATTGGGTTATCCATTACACGTTTGCCAGGAATAGGACACACTGCCTCGATGCGAAGGTTAGAGAGATGGTCTGTCGAAAGTCCGATGGTCCATCGGATTATCCAATGCACGATGTCTAGGGTGAGGCCACACTACCTCAACGCAATGGTCCCAAAAATGGTACATCTCATCCTTGACGATCCATTATTTTCACCGTCGCACATGGACCAAAAAAGAGGGTTACTTCATTGGTTGCGATGGGCCGAGTGACGGTCCGTTTCAGACTTGACGGTCCGTTCGATCGTCCGTTGCACTTGGGCGGTTCTGACAACTCTTGATAAAATGGCCATAACTTCTTACCCTGATATCGGATTTCGACGAAATTGGTATCATTACAAAGCTAATTCAATTATCTATATGAAAAAAGTCAAATTTAAGAAAAGTATAGATGGTTTAAACACCAATCGATTGGGAAGTCTTTTCTCAATCTTTTTGGGCTGGAATTACACTTTACTTGATACACTTTAAGGCTTCGACTACGAGAGAAATTTGTGGGGTCTTAAAATCATGCCTTATGTTGTGATGATTATTATTCATAGAACACATGTGAATGATCATCCTTAGGTAAAGTCTCATTTCCTCATGTTTCGTGCTTACAAATTCTACTGGTTTTATGAAGGTCGTTTGGTACCTTTGAATATTTTGTTGAGGAAAAATGTTCAATGCAAGATTAAGTTCTATATTCTACACTTTTATAGCTCTAAAAAGTCCCTATCCATCTTCGGGGATGAATGATCCCAAGGGGGAGATAATGTAACACCCTGCATTTTTTAGCTATAAATCAAACCATAGTTCCTACGTGTTTAAACTCTAATCCCATGATTTTATTTTAAATTCATGTGTCATGATATTTATCCTAGTGTGTGAAGTGATTATGAGGTGAAAAATATTCATAGGAATCACGTAGAGAGAAGTTGAGCTAAGAGTTTTTTATTTGTAAATAAGATAAGACCTAAGAGCTAAATCTTTGTATTTGATTTTACCAGCGTATACTTTGAACATATGTAACTTTTTATATATGTATAATTATGCAGCTCAAGATCCACCAAATTTTATATAATTTAATTAGCTTTCAAATGATACTAATTTTGCCTTAATCTAATACCCGAGCAAAAGGTAATGGCATTTTTTATAAGAGGCAGTAAGCCGACGTGATTGGGATGTGATGCACTGATTGTCGATGCGATTAGCAATACGACATGATGGAAATCATGTCACAAAACTATTTCACATGCTATTTGAGTTCCTAATGGGTCTAGGGGAAATTTTGTCAATTCCCCTCACCCAAATCCACCATAACACTTAATTTCTGCCCTCAAAATCATTATACACACTATTATTCATCTTTTCTCTCAAAGAAAAACACTAGCCACCTCCTAAGAAACAATATTCAACCTTTTTTCTCCAAAACAAGAATTCAATCCATTTTATTTCAAGATTTTCAAGAAGAGAGTCAAGATTAGGTTTCCAATCTTCCAACTAATCAATAGAAGGTACGTGGGGTTTTCCCAAAACTACATGGGCAAGGTGAAATTATTTTGATTAAGTTTTTAAGGTTGATAAATCATGTAACTATTAAGGGTTTTGAATTTACATTAGCAGTTATGCATTGCGAGCCTTTTTTGATAATAATGTTTTGGTCTTGAGGCCTTCCCTTAAATTTGATTTTTATTAGTATGTATGTATGAATGCTTTTGGAGTTTGAAAGTTAAATTAAGAGCATGAATATTTATACTCCCTCTCTTGTTATGATACATCTTGACTTTACATATTGTGGGTTATGAAATTGCATTATTGAAAGCATGAGATAAGAGTTTTAATGTTGTTTATGAACTTGATCTTGGTTTTGAATTAAAAAGAGGGTGATTTTGTATTTTTCAAGTGTTTTCTTGTTTATAAGTGTTCAATGTGACAATTGAATGAGTTGCATGGATTTGTATAAAGGAACTGACCATCATGTGTTGAAATATTAAAAAGGTAGAATCTTTGCATAAGTTTGCAAATGTTTTAAAATAAGGACTCTCTTGCATTGTTTAAATATTTTTAGTGGTTAAATGTTTGAGTGTATTGAAAAATCTAAAGAAGAACATTATAAATAGTTTGAATAAGAAGGGTTGTGGAATGATATGATGCGGATGACTTGCAAGTCGGGGTATGATGATACCCCATTGTGAATTGCCATTAATAGAATATGAAAAAAGTGGTTTGTAGGTATGATACATTTTTTCTTATAAGATATTTAAAATTGAGCTTAAAGAGGGTTAGATGGTTACCCGAAGAAAGCATAAGTTAAAAGACTCTATGCTAAAATCGTGATTTGCTGACATGGGGTTATAGTACCATGCTGTGTGGTCTTGTGTACCTTAATTTATGTCATCACAATTTAGGACTATCATTAGGAGCCATGCTATGAGGTCTTGTGAACTACCTTGACATGTTGATTTGATTGGGGATCATGGCATCATGACGTGTGGTCTTGCGTGTCTCCCCTTACTAATACTCCAATCCTTACGACAAACTTAGGTTGGAGGCTTAGCCGCCGAGTCAAGAGTGGATTCCATATATCCCATGGAATTACAAATTGAAGGGTGTACCATCTAGCTCAGAAATAACATAAAGAGTGGTTCATAATTTTAAAGGAATATTTCAAAGTCTTTAAAGTATGCCCATGTGTTTTCATATATTAGATGTAAAAAGTTTTATCAATTTCTTTCACTTATGTTATATATAAATGCATTATTTTGGATTACTCTGCGTACCAGTACATCTGTATTGAACCCCTATATTTTGAGATCTAAGACACAGTCCTGGGGTCCCACTAAGCAGTAGATTGAGTTGCCCAAAGTTTGTAGTAGGTAAGCCTCCCTCATTTCGGAAGGTCTTGTTGATTTGATATTCATATTTCATTTTTTTATGGTCTGACTAGGGGCCTTGTCCCAGTATTCACAGAGTAATGTTTTTGAGTTGTTAGAGATTTTGCAGACTAGTTTGATATGCTTTTGAATCTTTCATGAACCCACTTTTTTGTTATTCAGTTGAAGCAAAATAATGACAATGTTTCCATCTTGTCATGCTTTTTTATGCATTTTCCTTACATTATGTGAATTGTGTATATGATTGTCAGTTAAAAAAGGACACTCGGGCCTTCACAGTTTGGGATGTGCATCACGGCCAGGGATTTGGTTTGGGTCATGATAGGTACCAAGGAAGGTTATGTGTTCCTAATGTCGACAGGTTGCGAAAAAAGATCTTAGCTGAGGCGCATAAATCACGCTATGTTGTACGTCCTTAATTGATGAAGATGTATCTTGATCTCATGGAGATGCATTGGTGCAATGGTATAAAAAGGGATGTGGCTGATTTTATGGCCGAGTTCTTGGTGTGTAACAAGTTAAAGTTGAACACATGAGGCATGGTGGGTTGTATCAATAGATTATTTTGCCATAATGGAAATGGGAGGTAATCAATAGGGATTTCATTATTGGTCTTCCATGATCGCAGAAATAATATGATTTAATTTAGGTCACCGTGGATAGGATGACAAAGTCTGCTCACTTTTTGCCAGTGAGGACTACTTTCTCCATGGAAGATTATGCGAAGCTATATCTTTAAGAAATTATAAAGCTGCATGGGGTACCTGATGTAGTTATATCTAATCATGGTATACAGTTTTCATCTTATTTCTGTCGGTCTTTTCAGTAGGGATTGGGTTTTAAGGTGAGTCTGAGTACTGCCTTTCATCCTCAGATGGATGGACAAGTGGAAAGAACTATTTATACATTACAAGATATGCTTCAGGCATGTGTGGTCGATTATAGTTATTTTTGGGTTGAGCATCTACCTTTGGTATAGTTTGATTATTATAATAACTATCTATCTATTATTAGTATGGCCCTTTTTAAGGCATTATGTAGTAGGAGGTGTCGATTTCCTATTAGTTGGTTCAAGTTTGGTGAGGCAGATATGTTCAGTCTAAATTTTGTCTATCATGCTATGGAGAAGGTAAAGGAGATTCGGGATAGGGTAAAGGTTGCCCAAAGTCACCAAAAATCCTATGTGTATGAAAGGCATAGAGACTTGGAGTTTGAGGTCAGAGATATAGTGTTCCTCAAGGTATCTCCCATGAACGGAGTAATGCAGCTTTGTAAAAAGAAAAAGCTCAGTCCTCGGTATATTGGTAGATATGTGGTTTTGTGGAGGGTTGCAAATGTTTCTTATGAATTAGAGTTGCCTTCTAGTTTAAACTCCATTCATCCGGTATTTCATTTTTCCATCTTAAGAAAGTGTCTTGGTCATCATTCTTTGATTGCTTCTTAGGAGGGGTAGGGTATCTCAGACTCTCTTTTTTATGAAGAGGTATTGGTTAAGATCTTAGATAAGTAGGTTCGTCATTTGTGAACGAAGGATGTGGCTCCGGTTAAGGTTCTATGGCAGAACCATAAGGTGGAAGAAGCTACATGGGAAACGAACAAGGATATGAAGTCCAAGCATTTGCATCTGATTTCTGCTCCTGGGATTCGTGCGGAAGGTATGTCTTCAAAGCATCTTTATTTTTTGAGTTTGTTAATGGAAAGATTAACATCTTTTCCACTTTGTTTCCAAACTTTGTTAAAGATTAGAAATATATTTTATAATACAAATGACTCATACGTGTGATTACCCCTACCTAGTTCGTCATTCGGGGATTAATGATCCTAGTAGGAAGAATAAAACACCTTCATTTCTAGACCTTAGAAAATTTCCATGATTTCTTATTTCTTGGCATAGTATGACTTTGGGGAATGATTCGTACACTTGGGTATGGATAGTATTGTCAAGTCATAAACTGACCACTGTTAGTTGGTGGGATGGATGTTGTTACTAAAATGAGTACAATTTAGGTGGTACGAGTCGTATAGTTGGGTAAGGGTTATTTGGTTACTTTACTTAACCTTAAACTTAGTAACTTAGGTTGGATCTAACAATGAGTAGCTCACCATAAGTTGTAAGCCAGGGCACTTGTCTTACCCAAGACTCATATGGTGGTCAGTGTTCAAACCTCTTAGATTCTATTCTGCCTGGGGTATGGTTTATGGGTACTATTAGTACACTTGAATATTGCTTAGGTTTAGTTGTGTCCTACCTTGGACAGTGTTAGGTCCAAGGAGGAAATCCTTAGGTACGAGAGATGGGTACCACTCTATAAGATAGGTACAACTTGTAAGGGCCAGACGTACCCTATGAAGGGAATTTAATACAGTTTAAGTGAGGTCAATCTGGACATTTCCCCACTTATCTGAAAAAGGTACCCCAACATATATTGCACTTGGGAGGTTATTTTCCCTATTATTTTATTCTTAAACACTCTTAATTCCTCTTTAGAGTTCTTGGGCAAAAGAAGCTAGGGTTTCAACATAAGGAGTAAATTGGGGCTTTTCTTGGTGATTTGTCTCTATTATCATCTTAGTTTAAGGAATGTTATCTTTCCTAAATGTTAGTTCCAACTAAAGGCATGGTTTTATACAATGGTTTCATGATCTTAATGTTGTATGCTTTTGGGCTTTCAAATATGATTTGGGGGTTTTGGTCATAAATGCTTGGTTTTGGTTTTTCCATGTTTTAATTTTTCTTTTATATGCATTAATGGAAGTTTTGGATAATTGGTTGCATGGAAATGGTTCTTTGGTAATAGACTTTGGTTTTAGAAATGCTATGCCCTCAATGTGTTTTATAAAATGCCTATAACAATGTTTTCACTATAATAGTGGTTTTTCAATGATACTTGTGCATGGTTTAAACTTGGTAATGGAACCGTAAATGATATGAGTGATTTAAATGGCTTTTAATGGATTGGAAAGGCCTTGGTGGCCATGGTTTTGGTTGAATATGATCTATGGGTACATGGAAATCCCTTGATATCAAAAAGGTTTAGTTATGAATAATACTTGCAAGTTATGGTCAGAATGACGATAGCATATCTAATAGCCTTGGTTAACAAATGGTTAATGGTTTGGTGTGTCGCTTGGTATTGGTTTTAATTGGGATTAAAGTAGGGATGTGTAGAAAATTCATAGAAGATAGAGGTCCGGGGGGGATCTAAACTGGAACCTCATATTTATCGATGTGAGGTTTGGTCCTAGTGACCGTGTGCATAATGCCACATTATATACTTTGAGGGATGTACTAGTCATCCTAAGTTTTCTTCCCTGGTCATGCAGCTTTACGAACTGGGGCCCTTTCAGGAAGGGGAGCTGAACCCATATAGCCTGTGGGTGGTTTAGGATGCAGAGCTACACAACCCAGGTAAAGTTTTTAATGGCATGATAAACCTGTTTCCCTTTCCCAACATGGTTATATATACATATATATGTATAGTTGTGTGCGTATGGATGATATTTACTTAGTTTTATAAATGGCATTATTTTATCCTTTTCCTGAGTTCATGTTAGAGTTCACTCACTAACTCGTATTTGGACGATCTATCCCCACACGATACAGGAATCATCCATTCCATTCCTTCTAATTAGCGATTTGGACTTTAGTAACAGTATTTTAAATAATGTGGTGAGCTTCCTTCACACTAGAAGGCTTCATTTAATGGATGTTATTTCATACTTTTACGTATTTATGGATATTGGTTTTGGCTATGGTTGGGGGCATGTCCAAACCAGATTTATGTATTCTTTTGGTTATAGGCTTTCTAGTATTGCTATGGGTTGGTATGGGTGGTATCGGAATTGGTGTCGGCCTTTATATTGGCATTGGTATTAGGGCTGACATCATTGGACATAATTTTACACTGTTCCATCATATTTCATTTTGGGATTAATCATATTATGTTTTGGATCTCATTTGGTTATGGCTTGGTTTATGGCCCTTGGTTTGATATTTTTTTAGCTTGGTGGTTTGGTTGGTACAGTTTGGTGGATGGGATGACTTGGTAGGAGTGGTCTAGGATTAGACCTATCTCAAAGTCAGTCCTTGTCAAGTTATGTTATTTTGTTATATGGTCGAAATTCAATTAACTCAAGGCAGGCAGCTGGAGGTTAGGATGGGTAACGAGGGTGGTCTTTGGTCCTGGTTGTATCGGTTCATTCAGGGTGATAAGTGTTTTTCCAAAATAGAACTTTATTCAGCTTACCGTCAATTGAAGATTAAAGAAGCTAATGTTGTTAAGGCTGCTACACAAACCTGTTAGGGTCATTATGAGTTCATGGTTGTATCATTTGGATTGAGTAATACCTCGTCTGCTTTTATGGACCATATGAATCGAGTATTCAGACGGTGTTTGGATTTGCTCATTATAGTTTTCATTGATGACATATTGGTGTATTCCAAAAGTGAGGAGGATCATATGAATGATTTATGAATTGTATTTTAGAACCTTAAGGATCAGAAATTGTATGCAAATTTTAAGTGTGAATTTTGGGTAAGTATTGTGACTTTCCTGGGGTATGTTATATCCATTAAAGAAATTAAAGTGGATCCATAAAAGATTGAAGCAGTTAAGAAGTGGTCTAGACCCATAACTCCAACAAACATTAGGAGATTTTTGGGTTTGGCAGGTTATTATAGAAGCTTTGTATAGATTTTTTAATCTATTGCTACTCTGCTCATGGGGTTGACTCAAAAGAAGGTGAAGTTTTTATAGTCCAATACATGCGAGGGTAGTTTGTGAAATTGAAGGAAGTTAACATCTGCTCCTATTTTGAAGCTACCATAGGTACTGAAGGGTTTGTGATATGTCCTGTGTGGTGTTTGATTGTGTTTTATTGTAGAACAAAATAGTTGTAGCTTATGTTTCTAGGCAGCTTAAGGTGCACGAAAGGAATTAACCAACTCATGATTTAAAGTTGGTAGTTATGGTGTTTGCATTACCATTATTATTACGGGGTGCATGTGGATATTTAATTAGATTATAAGAGCTTGCAATACGTGTTAATATAGAAAGAATTAAACCTTGGGAAGAGGCGGTGTATTGAATTTCTTATGGGTTACGACATAAGCCTACACTATCACCCAGGTAAGCTAATATTATTGTTGATGATATTAGCATGTTTTCCATGAGGAGCTTGTCTCATATATAGGAGGAGGAGAAGATAGGATTTATGAAGGATATTCATCAACTAGCTAACTTGGAAGTCTGCTTTTTGGACTCCGATAATGGGGGAGCAATCATCTTGGAAGTGGATAAGTCATCCCTTAAGGTCAAAGTTAATGAGAAATAGGTTTTGAATCACATGCTTATGAAAATCAAGGATGATGTGGGTCATCATAAGATTATTGCTTTTGAAATTAGAGGAGATGGCATTGTAAGATATCAAAGGAGGTTATGTGTTCCTTATGTAGATGGACTGCAGGAGAGGATTTTGACCGAAGCTCATATCTCCAGTCTACAGTTCATCCAGGTTCGACAAAGATGTATTATGACTTGAAAGAAATTTATTGGAGGAATAATATAAAGTGGGTATGGTAAATTTTGTTGACAAGTTTATGGTTTGGCAACAAGTCAAAGTTGAACATTTGAGGCTAGGTGGCACTTCTCGATAGATAGCTCTACCATGTGCAAGTGGGAAATGATCAATATGGATTTTGTTACTGATCTTCTACCATCTCAATATCAATACGATCCCATTTGGATCATTTGTATAGAATGACCAAATCTTCTCACTTCTTTCCTATAAAACTAATTATTCAAGAGAAGATTATGTAAATTTGTTCATTCAGGAGATAGTTTTATTGCATGGAGCCCCGGTGTCTATTATCTCTTACCGAGATACAAATTTTTTTTTCTCATTTTTGGCGTTCTTTTTAGAAGTGGTTGGGTACTCAGGTGAAATTCAGTACTTCTTTCTAATCTCAGTTGGATGGATAAGTTGAGTGTACTATTCAGACTCTAGAGGATATGCTAAGGTCCTGTGTAATTGACTATAATGGAAGTTGGGTAAATTATTTGTCGCTGATTGAGTTTGCATATAATTATAACTATCATTCTAGCATTCAAATAGACCCTTTTGAGGCCCTTTATGGTAGGAGGTGTAGGTCTCTTATTAGATGGTTTTAGGTGGGTAAGACTAGGTTGTTTAGGCCTGACTTGGTACATCTAGCGATGGATAAAGTAAAGTCAATTTCGGAAAGACTTAAGACAGATAAGAGTCGGCTAAAGTCTTATATGGATGTAGGGTAAAGGGAGTTGAAGTTTGAAGTCAACAATTGGGTGTTCTTGAAAGTTTCTTCTATGAAAAGAGTTATGAGATTTGGAAAGAAGGGAAAGCCCAATCACTATTGCATTGGTCCCTATCAGATTTTGAGTAGAGATTGAAAGGTTGCTTATGAATTGGACTTACCGACGAACTGTGCCTTGGTTAACCCCATTTTTCATATGTCTATGCTCAAAGAGTGTGGGGATGATCCTTTCTTTGTAGTGCTCATTGAGAATATAGGATTTTAGAATTCATTGTCGTATAAGGAGATCCCAATCGTTATCTTCGATAGGCAAGTTCAAAAATTTGAAACTAAAGAACTAACTGCAGTAAAGGTGTTGTGGAGAAACCAAAAGGTAGAATAGGCTACATGGGAATCAAAAGAGGATATGAAAGCTAAATACTCATTCTTGTTACCAATATAGGGTGAGGGTGCATGAGGTATGATCTTATTCTTTCTCTTAGTGCATTTCGAATTTATTCTTGAGTTCCTCTATGTCATTTTGTATTTCGTGCTAAGTATTTCCTAATCTCTTATTCAAAGAGGGAGAACGTAACATCTCGAGTGTTACGTGGTCTAAGGCACAAGAAAATTAGCATAACTATGTTAACACCTATATTTTAAAATTAATTTAATTCTATACCTCCTCAGTGTTAAATGGTAATTTTTGAGTGGATATTTGATGAAGGAAGATAATAGGACACTTAGGAAGAATTTTGGAAATTTTGGATCATGTTTTGGGTCTTATTGGGAACCCAAAATAGTAAGGGTCGGCATTAAGAGACTGCCATGGAGGGGTGTCACACTCTTATGTTTAACTAGTGAAGGTTCGTAAGAAGAGCATGTCATGCTCTTGTCTCTCCATAATAGGGGTGTGCCATGCCCTTGAACTGGTGTGATAAGGGTGTGCCACGGCCAAGGGTCCAACACGTGAATTTTTTGTTTTTTCATTTGGGATGAGGGATTTTTTGGCCCTTTACCCTCTTAAACGACCTTAAACATCCTTTAATCCTTATTTCCCATAAATTATCAAGATTAACATTATACTTCCTTCTCTCAACTCTCTAGAAAACTAATTAGGGTTCTTTCCAAGGTTTCCACTCTTCATGCTCTCAATTCAAGTCCCTCTCGAAATTTTTCAGCCACAAAGGCATGTTGAACACTCCCTACTTAAATTATTATTCGAAAGTGAGAATTTTGCATTGTTTTTACTTATTTTATTGATGTTTTAAAGTTGGGTTTGAGAATTGTCATTACATGTATTAAATATTCAATTTTCTCTTTTTACATATTATTTCTATCCACGTGTAAAGGGTTTTGATGATTTGAACTTAATTATTTAAAGGATGCATTCATTACATGAATTTTGAAGTATTGAATATTATGAGTGATTGAAGTTATGACTTTCAAGTCCTTTGAAAAAAAACTTTGAATTAAGATGATGAACAGAGACGATACCCGTCCTTTGAATTGTCAAAAGTGTTGAGCATTATGACTTTCTTTAAGATTTTTATGCACTTTAATAATGAACATGATTTTGATTTTGAGTGAAGGAGTTAAGGGGTCATTAGTGTTTTATGATAATGTTTTCTTGGCATGATATGAATGGCTTTTTTTCTTGGTTTGACGATATCAATATGAATATGCCTTAATGAACAACTCTATGACAATGTTATGTGAAAAGTGTTTTAATTGGGATCTAAAGGAAATTATATAGCTTCACTGTGAAGGCATAAAACCTCGAGACCAATACTCAAAACCTATGTTTGCTAGCATAGGGATGTTTTACCTTAACTGGATGACCAGATAGTCTCATTAACATGAGGATAGTCCTTTACATGAGGACAATATGTATGGTAGCTCTAATCTATTGGTGAATTTCGTCCAACCTCAGTAAGTGCAGCCAACATGGACTAGGGACCCACCGGTTGGGGAGTACCGAACTCATATAGCTCGTGGGTTACTAGATGACTGTGAAAGCTGGATAATTTAGGATTAAATTTTGTACAATAATGTACTATGTCCTTTACCTCTATCTCGACATCTGTCACAACCCAAAAACCAAGGGTTATGATAGTACTTATCACGACGTACCTTGACAAGCCTATCACTCAAGCTAATACACAAAGGTGAAAAGATAGAAATAACCCCAAGGTAAGGCTTCTAGAACTAAGCTGAGCCATACAAGTATGATAAATGCGAAAGTAATATAATCAGAAACACAGCTATAACTTCCAAAACCTGGTGTCAATAGTATAAGAACTACTAATACAACCATGAGTCATATGCTTAGAAATACCTACACTGGGTCAACATTTGTATTCATAAACAAATGAATACATAACTACTGTAGAAAGGTAGAGGTGAACTCCAGACACATGAATGTCCAATTGCTACCTTGATTAAATCTGAAGGCGCACTCGAGCTAGATCCTATACCGATAAGGCACAATAGGCATTAGTACATTCTACTTGAACTCATTAGTTATCATATGCCGATCAAGCAAAGTAGTAAATAAAGCATAGAATATATACACTAAGGACACGTCACCTGCAATCGAAAAATGTCCTACAAAGGTAATCCACACCGCCTACACTAATAGTTCTACAATATCAACATATAATAATACAACAACACACCAAATAAGGATATAAATACACACGATATTACATACATGTAGAACTAAAGAGGACCATGTATAATCAAGATCATCGGGTACAAATAAAAGGAAGATAAACCAATTAGACATTAAAAATCAAGATATAGAACAAATAGATAGGTGACGAGTCAATATAGAAATACAAGCACAAAATAAAAATAATAAAGCAAGTGCAATGTATATGATTATGATAAGGATAAGGATGCATGAGGTTGGCTCCAACCCTTGAGGTTGGCACATAGCCTTAAGTTTGGCACACAGCCTTGGGTGTGGCACACATCCTTGGGGTTGGAACACAACCTTCATATTTCTAGTGTTTTTATTATTTCCAGTGCTTTCAATATTTCCAGTATTTCCAAAGCACATACATATCATAAGACACAAACCAAGTACACATATATGACAATAAGTAAATATAAAGCAATAAAATAAACACATCAAATGATGCTACCATGAAATGTTCACAACCATATAAAATGAGTATTTCCGCAACCAATAAACATAGTGTAATTTTTAAAACCAATCCTAAAACACCCTGGTTTCTTGACCTTAGAAAAATTCAAAGAATTTTGGTCTCTATCCAAAAATGACTCAAGGTTACAAGTCATATGTTGGGGTATGAACAGTATGGTCCAGTCATATGCTGCCCAGTATTGGTTGGTAGGATGGATTTTTGTCACTTGAATGGGTACTTATATTGTACGAGTCATATGGTCAAATATGTATCATTTGGTTATTCACTTAACCTTAAACTATGTAAAATATGTTGGATCTGAGTACGAGTGGCTCACCGTAAGCAATAACCTAGGGTATGAGTCATACCCAAGACTCGTATAGTGGATAATGTTCAATCCTCTTAGGATTTGACTCTGCCAAGGATATAGGTAAAGGTTATGAATATTATATTTGGATACGACTTGATTTGGATGAGTTATACCTTGGATAGTGTTGGGTCCAAGTAGGGAGGACAAGGGTACGACCGGTGGGTACCACTCATACAGCGAGGATATGACTCATAAGGGCCAGTCATATCCCTATGAAGAAATTTTTGTGCAACTTAAGTGGGGGCAATCTGGATATTTTCCCACTAATCCTAATAAAGTCCCACGACTTATATTCCTATTGGGAGGTTATTTATCCTATTATTCTATTTATTAGCACTTAGAAACTCTTCTAAAACACTCTATAATTCTCTCAAGAGATTTTGGGCAAAAAATCTAGGGTTTTAACTAAAGGACAAATTTGGGGATCTTTTTGGTGGTTTCTCTCCATCTTATTTGTCAATTAAGGCATGTTCTCTTCCCTAATTGTTAGTTCCAATTAAAGGCATGGTTTTATACATTTTTTTCATGAATGATTTTTGGGTTTTCTAATATGTTTTGGGGCTTTTGGTTATAAATGCTTTGTTATAGTTTACCCATGTTTTAATTATCGTGGTTTTGGATAATTGGTTGCATGGGAATGGTTCTTTGGTAATGGACTTTGTTTTTTAAAACACTATGTCCCTAATGTGTTTGATAAAATACCTTTAACAATGTTTTCATTATAATATTGGTTTTTTAATGGAACATATGTGTGGTTTAAACTTGTTAATGGAACCCTAAATATTATGAATGATTTAAATGGTTTTAAATCGATTGGAAAGGCCTTGGTAGACATGGTTTTGGTTAACTGGAAATCATTTGGGGTACATGGAATCCCCTAAGGTTTGGATAAGGATAATACTTGCAAGGTATTGTTGGTATAATGATACCACTACTAATAGCCTCGGTTAATAATAATGGAATAATAATTTGTATGGAAAATAAATTAATTGGGCTTAAAAGAGGGAGATGTAGCAAAGCCATAAAAGGTGGTGATCCTAGGGGGATCTAAACTGGAAACTCATATTAGCCAATGTGAGGCTTGGTCTAAGTGACTGTGTGCATGATGTCACACTATATTTTGGGGTATGTACTAGTCATCCTAGGTTTTCTTCCCTAATCATGTTGCTTCATATGATGGGCCCTTTCAGCAGGGAGAGATGAATCCATATAGCTCATGGGTAGTTTATGATGCCAAAGCTATACAACCTAGGTAAAGGTTTTAATGGCATGCAAAACCCGGTCCCCTTTCCCAGCATGATTAAATATTCACATATCTATATAGTGTAGCAGGTAAAGGTTTTAATGTCATGCTAAACCCAATCTCCTTTCCCGGTATGGTTATATATATATGTGTGTGTATGTATGTGTCTTTATGTGTGTACGGTTGTGTGCATATGGATGGTTTTACTTGGTTTTATAAATGGAATTATTTTATTCTTACCATGAGTTCATGCTAGCAATTACTCGCTAACCCATCTTCATATGGTTGTGTACCCATGCTATGTAGGAATTGGTTGATGTACTCCTCCTACCTATTGATTGACTTGGGGACAGTTGTTGTATTGAAGTGGTAACCTTCCATCTTTTTGGAAGGCTCTATTTCATGTTATGGATATTTTTAGACATTCTGATTTATTTATAGATATAGGTTTTTGCTATAGTTGGGGGAAAGTCCCAACCAGATATTCTTACTCTTTTGGTTTAAGTATTTATGGTACTATTATGTGTTAGAATAGGTAGGATTGGTATTGGTATCTGCCTTAATATTGGCATTAGAATTGGGGCTGGCATCATTGGACATAATTTCTCACTGTTCCATCATATTTCATTATGGGATTAATCATATTATGTTTTGGAAGTTATTTGTTTATGTCCTAGTTTATGTCCCTTGTTTCAGTATTAGTTCAGTTTGGTATGGTTGGGTGGTTGGTTTGGGATGGCTGGATTTGGTTGGGTAAGTCACAGTTGTGATCCTATCCTAGAGTCTTCATGTGAGATGTTACACTATCTTATTATATGCCCAAAATTTAGCCAACCAGGGTAGGCGGCTGGAGGTTGGGTTGGGTAACGGGGCTGGTTTCTGGTTTCGATCAGACTTGGGAAGCCTATTACGACAACACCCCCAGTCAGGTTATGTCAAGTTAGTATCAGAGCTTTAGGTTCTTGGTAAATTGGGATTCCACAAAGTTGTGTCTGGTAGTTTCTTTTTTAAGGATGTGTAGTACGCTATACTCATAAGATAGAGTCTATAAGGCATTTAGGAATGTTCCACTTTCTTGGTATACTATTTTCAATATTGGAGTCTAAGCCCTTGAATTCTTCTCGAATACTTGGTTGTTCAATTTTCAGATTATGTCTCGACGATCTGAAACACAAGGAAATGCTTTAGTCCCATCTGGGGATATGTAACACCCCGAGTCTGCACCCCGGATGCTACACGATACTTATAATCCTGAGGGACGACAAGCTAACCCATGTCTGATATCTGTTGTAAGCACTGAATAATGATACTTAAATAAATGCAGAAACATAGGCTGAAATTCCATAAGGTTCAAATTCTATAAATAATTATAAGGTATAATACTGAAATAACAATCTGTACAATTGAATACTATCTAAAAATCTAGTCTGAAAAGCCTCTAACTGAATCTGTCTAAAAGTGGGGTTGATGAGATAATCCCTCAACTAACTCTGACTACTGTTGCTACTACTAAACTGAAAGCATGAAATAATAGAATATCCTTGATTGATGAGGACTCACTGCTAGATCTACTGTTGTTGGCTGAATCTGATTCTACTATGCATGGTCAGGAATCTAAGTATCTGAATCTATGTTATGAAACATAATAGTGCAGAAAGTATGTGTCAGTATGTGGGAATATACTGGTATGCTAGATAAGGTAAGGCTAAATGGGAGGGTTATCATGTATAAGGATATAACTGACTGAATGATATGTAAGAGCTGGATTAGCATACATGGAGGATCTGTACTACTAAACATACTATGCATACTATTACTGAGTATATTGGAACTAAATCTGATAACTGATAATTGAATATACTGAAAATCAGAGATCATTGATAATCTGAATTACTGATAAGTGAGTGACTGTATCTGATAGTCCTGATTCTGTAAAACTTAACTAAGTTCTATTCTGTAGAATGAGACTAAAACTGAAAGTGTGGGATGTATCATTTAACCGATATTCCCTAATCTAAACTAAAAGGGGTCCAATCTATAACTCCAACTGAAAGGGTGTTAGTACTGTGCCACGGGTAAAGACAACTGCTATGGAGTCAGTTCTTAACTAATGGGTGACCCCTGAGATCAGTCCTAATATAGCGGGTGATCCCTGAGTATGTCAGTCCTATCTAATAGATGACATCTCATAACCTACACTGGCTACGTAGTTTTGGAACTTAGGGATTGCTTCTAGGGACCCAGTCCTAACTAACGGGTGTGCCTCCATCCTTAGGATCGCTCGATGCTGAATCCTACTCCTAACTGAATGACACTGAACTGAGTATACTGAATAGGACTAGTCTAAGACAGAGGTTACTGAGTTATCCTAAGTTCTATAACTGACCAAGTTCTACTGAGTTCTGTGATAGATTGAGAATACTACGGATCGTTACATGACTGATACTATTCTATAACTGACACTGGCTCAAGATAAACAACTAAATTATCAGGTATTAAATACCCCCAGGACTCGATAGCATGTAAAGTAAAGCAAAGCATAATCTTAAATAACATAACAAGGTTCACTTGGTCACAATTCATTCAAAAAGACATCCCATCAACCACTTATAATGCATTAACTCATATATGAATAGAGAATACATGTTAGCATGCTCTAATGGCATTGTTTCGTTATCATAGATAATTTATCAAACACATGGAAAGCATACTTGGTTTATTAACTCATAAACACTTAAGCTTAACATGGATACAAAAATCAACTTGTAAATTGAAGGGTTTACCATGAATATCATGTAGTTCAACATATATTAGGATCAATTCTTGGAACTTGTAATCTAGATCATGTATTGAAATCAAAATAACATTATGGACACCTTAATCCTTTGTAAACTCAAGGGTTTATCAAGATCATCACACATGCTATCTAGATTCATGAAATTTGCACTTAAATCATGGATCTTAACCCAACCAATATCATGAACATGAGTTCAATCAAATTCAAACATAGAAATAATAAATACACAATCTTTGTACTTTGAAAAAGGATTCATGGACTTCATGGGTGAAAGGGACTTGCGAATCAACATCTAAAACACCTTAATGTTTTGAATTCTTAAAGGTTGACGAAGTGTTCTTGAGGATTGATCTTGAAATTAATGTCCTAGGGTTTTGTTCTTGAGAGCAAATTGGAGTGAAAGAATGAATTTTGCCCTAGGAATGACTTAATTTCATGCTTTTGGGGATGAATAGAGGTAGGAAAATGCCCCAAATACCCCTCTGGATGCAGTTTTTAAAGACAGAAAACCTACCCAGCGATGTTATAGCCAATGCGCCACATCGATAGGATTGACGCTATAGACGACGTGCCGCATCAACTTTACGTCGACTCACTGGAATTCAATACTGGGCTGGGAAAACATTTATCAACACAATAGGTGACGTGACACATTGAGATCACGTTGATTCATTGGTTTAGGCTCCTAAATCTACCTCAAACGAAGTTTAAAAAATTTAAAACTTGTTCGACAACACCTATTGACATTCTTGATCATGATTCAACTCAAAAATCGACATTTAAAGGTCGTATGGATCGTCAAATAAGATTTCCAACTTAAGAAGGCTAAAAAAAATTCTAAGTGTAAGCACTTAGCTGAAATTTCTAAGCCTGGGACCTCTTTTCAAGCTTCAACGTACTAAGTTAAGCGTAGAATTTTGAGGGGTCTTACAATATCTCCCCCTTGGGAACATTCATGTTCGAATGAGACTGACTAATTTGAGAAACACTGATAGACTGATCTTACATATTGAATATGCATATCTGATGCATGGAACACCTGACTGGAAATTTTGATAAGTTGAGTTTTCATATTGAACATGCATATTTGATGCATGAGTACATGACAAACTGAATCGTGAATGCAGGGCTGAATATGCAACAGTACTAGATACCAAGTTTATAATTGTAACTAAACATGAACTAAGCCAATCTAAGGAAGACTGTTACCTTAAGTTGAGAATACTGATGAACCTGAGATCATTTACTAAACATGCATGAACGGGAGCACGAGGACATAACTGAGCGTGAAATATGATAGACAAATTGAATATCATGAACAAAACTGAGCCCTTATGTACATAGCTTACAGCTGAGATTGGAACTAGAGGGTCAACTATGAGTACCCACTACCTTAAATTGAATTGATTACATTAAGAAAACCAGAAAGGTATAGGAAATGAAGTCTTGAGGATTATAGTGCATCTCCCCCTTGGGATACTATGTCTCTCGAAGAATGTTGACTCCACTGATGTACTAAGGAAAAGCATGAGACGATGCATGGGGACCTTATGAACTAAATCGTGACTGAACTTTACACACTTCGACTACAAAATTTCAAGCTTTGATATATTCCTTGCATACTCTTTCAGTTATACTCTCCACCTAAGTACAGTACTTTACTAAGGACCACTGAAAATACTCACATAGGTACTAAGCATGATGCGTAATTATTCTAGCTTATCTGGTTGATTAAACGACTGATAGTTGAATACTGGTTATGCAATATTAAATTGTTCTTAACCTAAATAACTGGGCTAAAACCGCATATTACTATGAACATAAGGTGGGGGCTGACTGAATAACATGAGGTAAATGAGCAGGAATTCGTGAAAGATTGTATTATTTGGAAATGCAAGACCAAACATATAGCATGATTCTGAAATACTGAGATACTGACTACTGAATAACTGGTAACTATGCGCTACGGTCAAGCAAACCTAAAACTAAACTGAGACTGTAATTGAGACTCATAATAGGACTGAGTACTTGGGTATCAGAATTCCTTATACTATGAACTATAAGCGTACATGATTTTTTTGTTAATATGGATAAGATGAGCTATGATCATTGAGCGGACTTATATGGCATGAGTGCTGACATCACTGATATCACTACTAAAATCTGAAAGCCTAACTTGGTAACTTGTTCTACCATCTCTCCCTTAGCATATGGACATCATTCTAAAGTTGTGAACTACTTAATCAATAATTCTTAACTGAGCTGTCACCACTATAGTCTAGAGCCGAGGGAAAACATTGAGGAGAGCTCTACTAATATTTTGGTTTTGACACCGAAATTGACAGCTTTATAGGGCTTACAAGGAAGAGAAACCTCAGGAGCTAACAAGGCATAAACATAAGGATGGAAGGCTTATACATACTCGTAACAATATTAGGAGAACTCCCCTGAATGGCAAGACTAGAGTGCATAAAATCTATTCTGTCTTTGACCACTAGTGGTACTGGAGGTGACGTCCTGCTGACACAAATCTTTTTCTCTCTGAGCCATTGATCTACACTCCTGTATCTTGTGACCTTACTTAACACATCTAAAACACACTACGCTACCTACTCTACATATTCCTAGGTGATTTTTACCTCACACTTTACAAATAAAATAGGTACAACCACTGCTCACACTACCTTGGCTTCTGCAGCCTGGTGCCCCATCATAATTATCATTCCTAAACTTTGGTACTGGGAAGATGGATCTGGAACTAAAAACTTTAGGTGAAACTGGGAACGGTTACCGCCGTCGGACTTAGGCTGATTAAAATTAAAGCTACCTATTGTAGCTCTCTTATTCTTTCTTTCCTTTTCTTTAAGATTCTATTTTTCAATCTTTTAAGAATGGACCATAAACATAGCAATTTCCATCTCATTAATCAACATTGCTATCCTACACTCCTTGACTACTCTATCAGATACCCCAGACACAAATTTGCTCATTTTGGACCTATTGTCTACTACTACATGGAGAGCATACCTGGCTAGGTAAGTAAACTTGAGGGAATACTATTTGATGCTCATGCTACCTTGTCTGAGGTTGATGAACTCTAACATTTTTGCTTCTCTTAGCTCTAAAAGAAAGAATCAGTCTAGGAAGGCAGTAGAAAACTCTTCTCATTCTATGGGCTCTGCATCTATACCTTTGTCTACTTTCCACTGCTTAAACCACATATGGGCTACATCTTGTAGCTGATAGGTAGCTAACGCAGCACTCTCACTAGAAGTCACTCCCATGATATCCCTGACTTTCTGAACCTGATTGAGGAACTCCTGCGAATTCTCTTCTAACTTAGATCCTGTGAATAAAGAAGGATTCATCTAGGTGAAGTCCCAAATTTTAGTTTTAGTAGTATTGGCCACTGGGATGGCTAGAATAATAGTTCTTCATTCATTCTAAGATGCGACTAAATTGGCTAGAGTAGTGAATACAGCTCTGAATTTTGCATAAGAAATATGCTCGTCCAAGGGATCTGCCTGAATGGACAGATGGGTTGGCTGATTTCCTATTCTTCTTCTATTCTTCTTAGGAAATATGTTTTGTAGACAGAAGGAAGAAATGGATTAGACTGAGAGTTTAACTTGAGATCACGCTCACTCACACTACTTGAATACTTAAAAAAGGGAAACTATTCCTAAAAATCTCATAGACTCTCATCCATAAGTGTTGCGTGCTTCACACCCATGCACAAGACTCTACTAAATATATCTTTTAGACTCCCTAGGACTCTGTTAAACCTTTGGCTATGATACCAAGTTTGTAACTTCTCGAGCCTTCACCTCGGATGTTACACGGTGCTTATGATCCCGAGGGACCATAAGCTAACCCATAACTGATATTTTCTATGAGACCTAAATAATAATACTGAAATAAATGCAAAAACATACACAGAAATGCCATAAGGTTAAAATTCTATAAATACTAATAAGGTATAATACTAAAAAAAATCTGTAAAATTGAATACAATCTAAAAATCTTTTATGAAAAGCCTCTAATTAAATCCGTTTGAAAATGGAGTTGATGGGACAATCCCTCAACTAACTCCAACTAATACTACTGCTACTAAACTAAAAAAATAAAATAATAGAATATCCTTGAATGATGAGGGCTTACTGCTTGATCTACTGCTGCTGCTGAATCTGAATCTACTATGCGTAGTCGAGAATTTGAGTGTCCGAACCTATGATAGGAAACACCATAGTACAGAAAGTATGCATCAGTACGTGGGAATGTACTGGTATGCTAGATGTGGTAAGGCTGAATGCAAGGGTTATTATGCATAATGATATAACTGACTGAATGATATGCAAGAGTTAGATTAGCATACATGGAGGATCTGTACTACTGAACATACTATCCATACTATGTTTGAGTATATTGAAACTGAATCTGAAAACTAATAACTGAATATACTAATAATCTGAGAACACTGATAATCTGAATTACCGATAACTGAGTAACTGTATATGACAGTCCTGATTTTTTAAAACATAACTAAATTTTTTTCTATAGACTGAGACTAAAACTAAAACTGTGGAATGTATCATTTAACTGACATGCTCCAATCTAAACTAATAAGGGTCCAATCTGTAACCCGATTTCGAAGGGTGTCAGTACCATGCCATGGGTAAAGACAACTACTATGGATTCAATCCATAACAAATGGGTGACCCCTGAGATTAGTCCTAATCTAGCGGGTGATCCCTAAGTATGTCAGTCCTATCTAATGGGTGACATCTCATAACCTACGCTGGCTACATAGTTCAGAAACTTAGGGCTTGCTTCTAGGGACCAAGTCCTAACTAATGGGTGTGCCCCATCCCTAGGCTCGCTCGGTGCTAAATCCTACTCCAAACTGAATGACACTGAACTGAGTATACTGAACTGGATTGGTCTAAGATAGAGGTTACTGAGTTTTCCTAAGTTCTATAATTGATAAGCTCTACTGAGTTTTGTGATGGACTGAGAACACTATGGATCATGACATAAATGATACTATTCTGTAACTGACACTGGCTCTAGATAAACAACTAAATTATCGGGTTTAAATACCCCCAGGGCTCGATAGCATGTAAAGTAAAGCAAAGCATATTATTAAATAACATAACAATGTTCACTTGGTCATAATTTATTCATAGAGACATCCCATCAACCACTTATAATGCATTAACTCATACATGAATGGAGAATAAATGTTAGCATGCTTTAATGGCATTATTTCATTCTCATATACAATGCATCAAACACAAAGGAAGCATACTTGGTTTACTAACTCATAAACACTTAAGGTTAACATGGATACAAAAATCAACTTGTAAATCGCAGGGTTTACCATTAATATTATGTAGTTCAACATATATTAGGATCAATTCTTGGAACTTGTAATCTAGATCATGTATTGAAATTAAAATAACATTATGGATACCTTAATCACTTTGTAAAGTCAAGGCTTTATCTAGATCATTACACATTCATCGCACACGCTATCTAGATTTTTTAAATTTACGCTTAAATCATGGATCTTAACCCAACCAATATCATGAACATGAGTTCAATCAAATTCAAACATGAAAAACACAAATTCACAATCTTTGTACTTTGAAAATGGATTCTTATACTTCATGGGTGAATGGGACCCATGAATGAACATCTAACATACCATAATGTTTTAAATTCTAGAAGGTTGATGGAGTGTTCTTGCAGATTGATCTTGAAATTGATGTCCTATGATTTTGTTCTTGAGAGCAAATTGGAGATAAAGAATGAATTTTTCCCTAGGAACAATGTAATTTCATTCTTTTGGGGATAAATAGGGTAGTAAATGCCTCAAATACCCCTCTGGACGCAGTTTTTAAAGACTGAAAATGTGCCCAGCGATGCTATAGCCAACACGCTCTATCGATGGGATCGACGCTATAGCCAACGTATAGTATCGACTTTGCATCAACCCACTAGAATTTGACACATGGTTGGTAAAACATTTATCAATGACATAGGTGACACGACGCATCGAGATAGTATTGAGTCACTGGTTTAGGCTCCTAAATGTGCGTCAAATGAAGTCTGAAAAATCCAAAACTTGTCTGAGAACACCTATTGATATTCTGGATCATAATTGAATTTAAAAATTGACATTTAACGGTCGTATGGATCATGAAATAATATTTCCAACTTAAGAAGGATAAAAAAATCTAAGTGTAAATACTTAGCAGAAATTTCTAAGCCTAGGACCTCTTTTCTAGCTTTAACGGACTAAGTTAGTCTTAGAATTTTGAGGGGTCTTACAGGACAATGGTGATGGGGTACGTTCGATATCTAGAGATTGTCTTCGATCTCAAGGTCCTATCCCTAATAGTCCTGGAGTTTCTCTGATTGCTTCTAGTCTTCCTTAAGGTAAGATGAGTAATGTGAAATTTTGTCTGTCTATTCATGCTATTGCTTAATTGGTTGCTTCTCAGGCTAAGTGGGATGTGTTTGTTGGGTTGTCTACTGAGGCCACAAGGGTTGGCTAGTTTATGAAACTGAATCCTCTTACTTTTACTAGTGTAAAGCTGGAGGAGAATCCCCAAGGTTTCTTTGATGAATTAGAGAAGATATTCAAGGTGATGTAGACCACTAATATGGAAGGTGTAAACTTTGCAGCTTATTAGCTCTAGGATGTTGCGTACTAATGGTAAAAGATTGGGATAGGTATAGAGAAGATGTAGAGGAGCCATCCTTATGGGATGCTTTTTCTAGAGATTTTCTAGATCGTTTCTATCCTCAAGAGTGGAAAGAATCAAAGATGAAGGATTTTTTGAATGTTAAGGAGGGAAGAATGTCTATCAAGGCATATGCCTTAAAGTTTCATCAGTTGTCAAGGTATGCTCCTAATTTGGTGGCTGATATGAAAGAATGGAGGATAAAGTTTGCTTTAGGATTGAATTAGGATTTGATCTTGGAAACAAAGACTGCTTTCCTAATTATAGATATGGTTATTTTGAGATTAGTTTTCCACAAATAGTAGGTGGACAATGAAAAGAAAAGATAGGTAGAGTTTTGAGATAGGCAGGGTAAGAGGAGCAGGTTTTTTTATCAGGGAGGTGCTCAGTCACAAGGTGGGTGGGATGGAGAAAAATGGCTGAAACAAAAATGGGGGGGGTTTGGTTCCTTCTCTATTTTTAGCGCTCCTTAGCCGAGGCAGTCAGATAGTAGGTATCAGTAGTGGTGATAATTTTTTTGCACAGAGTGCCCAATCTCAGGTGAGTGGGGATTAGTTAGTTTATTCATGCGCTCTGTTGGTTCTATGGTCGTCTTCATTGGGGTTATTATGACGAAAAAAGGGACAAGTATTTTAAATATAGCCTACCACGCCATATGCTCAAGAATTCTCCAGTTTGTAATGAAGCTTTGGGAGCGATAAAAGCTATGGGTGCTTTATCTTCTACTCTTATACCTAGTGGAGTGGCTTCGATATCTACTCCTTCTTTTGGTACTAGCACTGTCCAAAATAGGTTTTATGCACTTGTATCTCAGTAAGAATCTAAGGCATCACCTGATATCATTATAAGTACGCTACAACTCTTTTCCATGATGCGTATTGTCTGCTTGATTTGGGGTCCACACTTTTCTATGTGACCCCATTTGTGGTTGTATGTATTATTTTTGATCCTGAGGTTGTTTCAGATACTTTTTTTTGTTTATACCCTGGTAGGTGACTCAATTATTGCTAAGAGAGTTTATAAGGGGTGGTATCATTTAGTGGTATTTATACTTTAGTGGATTTGTTTGAACTTGATATAGTTGATTTTGATGTTATTCTAGTGATAGATTAGTTACACTCTTGTTACATGTCCTTAGATTGTCGAACCGGTAATGTTGTCTTTAGGTTCCCTGGTGAATCGATTGTAGGGTAGAAGGGTAGTTCCCTACCCCCTAAGAGGAGGTTTATTTCTTATCTTAGAGCTCGGACGTTAATATCTAAAGGTTGTCATTATCACTTGGTTTGAGTTAAAGATTCTAACTCAGAGGGTCCATCTTTTTATTTAGTTCTAGTAGTAAATGAGTTTCCTGAGGTCTTTCTGAATGATTTTCCTGGTTTTCCCCTAGATAGGGAAATAAAGTTTGGTATTGACTTGGTTTCAGACACTCATCCAATATCTATTCCTCCTTCTAGAATGGCTCTGGTTGAGTTGAGAGAACTCAAGAAGAAACTTAAGGATCTTATGAATAAGAGGTTTATTCATCCTAGTGTATCTCTGTATGGTGCACCGGTGTTGTTCGTGCGCAAGAAGGATGGTTTCCTTTAGATTTACATTGACTATTAACAGTTGAATAAGGTAATGGTTAAGAACAAGTTCCCTCTTCCAAGGATAGATAACTTATTTGATCAGTTTTAAGGCGCCAAGTTCTTTTCTAAGATAGATCTTTGATATGGGTATCATCAGGTTAATATTATGGAGAAGGAAATCCCCTAGATGTCTTTTCATACTTGGTATGAGTACTTTAAATTCTTTGTGATATCATTTGGATTGACGAATGCCCCGGCGGCATTTATGGACTTGATAAATAGGGTTTTTAGGAAGTTCTTGGATCTCTTTTTCATTGTATTTATTGATGACATGTTGGTTTATTCCAAAAGTGAGGTGGATCATGCTAATCACCTCCATGTGGTATTGCAATCCTTGAAGGAACATCAATTATACACGAAGTACCCAAAGTGTGAGTTTTAGTTGACCACTATGACTTTTCTTGGTCATATTATTTCTAGCGATGGGATCATGGTGGATTCGTAAAATATGGTTATTGTTAAAGGGTGTCCTATACCTATGACTCCAACTGACATTCGGAGCTTCTTGGGTTTGGATGGGTATTATCAGTGGTTTCTGGAGAGCTTTTCAACGATAGTTGCTTCTTTGACTAAATTGACACGGAAAAAGGTTAAGTTTTCTTATTCGGATTCTTATGAAGGGAGTTTTGGGAAGTTGAAAGATAAGTTAACTTCGTCTCCAGTTTTAACATTGCATGAAGGAAGCGAGGAGTTTTTGGTTCATAGTGATACATCTAGGGTGGAAGTTGGTTGTGTCTTGATGCAACATGAGAAGGCAATTGCCTATGCTTCTAGGCGGTTAAAGGTACATGAAAAGAATTATCCTACTTATGTTTTTGAATTATTGGCGATGATTTTTTCTTTGAAAATATGGTGGTATTATCTATATGGAGTGCACTTAGATATCCTTTTTTATCATGAAAGTCTATAGTATGTGTTCACTTAGACGGAGCTAAATCTTAGGCAAAAGAAATGGTTGGAAATTCTCAAAGACTATGACATGAGTTTTCACTATCACTCAGGTAAGACTAATGTGGTTGTTGATGCTCGTAGTAGGTTATCCATGGGGAGTTTGGCTCATGTGGAGGAAGGAAAGTGGGAATTGGTGAAAGATATTCACCGCTTGGTAGATCTTGAAGTTCGTCTTATGTATTCTTAGAGTATTAAGGTGATGGTATAAGAAGTAGTTCAGTAATCTCTTGGTCTAGAGATTAAGGAAAAACAAGTGATAGATCCTATCTTGATGAAAATATCAAGCAATGTGGGTATGCAGAATGTAATGGTATTTGAGATCAGTGGTGATGGTACTTTACGGTACCAAGAGAGGTTTTTCCTTCCTGATGTCGATGGTTTGTGGCAATGGATTTTGGCTAAGGCGCATGAATCGTGCTATATTATACATCCTAGATCGACAAAAATGTATCATGATATCAAGGAGATGTATTGGTGGAATGGTATGAAAAGGGACGTGGATGATTTTTTGGCCATGTTTTTGATGGGTCAACAAGTTAAAGTAAAGCACATAAAACTTGGTGGGTCGTATCAAGAGATTGTTTGGCCTGAATGGAAATAGAAGGTAATATATATGGACTTTGTTATCAATCTACCTCAGTCTCGAAATCAATATGATTTGATTTAGGTCATCGTGGATAAGATAATGAAGTCTTCTCACTTCTTTCCAGTGAGGACTAACTTCTCAGCAGAGGATTATGTAAAGTTATATCTTCAGAAGATTGTGAAGCGTGATGGAGACGGTCTTTTCATAAGGGATTAGGTACTAAGGTTAGTCTAAGTACTATTTTTTATCCTTAGTCAAATGGACAAGTGGAAAGGACTATTCAGATATTGGAGGATATGTTTTGGGAATGTGTGGTTGATTATAGTGGCAGTTGGGTTGAGCATCTACGTTTGGTGGAGTTTGCTTACAATAATAACTATTATTTTAGTATTGGTAGAACCCCTTTTGAGGCATTGTATGGTAGGAGGTGTAGATCTCCAATTGGTTGGTTCGAGCTTGGTGAGGCAGATATGTTCGGTCCATATTTACTCTATTAGGCTATGGAAAAGGTAAAGGTGATTCTGGATAGGCTTAAGGCTATCCAAAGTTACCAAAATTCCTATGAGGATATAAGGCATAGAGACTTGGAGTTTGAGGTTGGGATATGGTATTCCTCAAAGTATCTCCGATGAAGGGAGTAATGTGCTTTGGTAAAAAATGGAAGCTCAGTTCTCAGTATATTTGTCCTTATGTGATTTTGAAGAAGGTTGGAAATGTTACATACAAATTATAGTTACCTTATAGTTTGAACTCCATTCATCCAGTATTTCAAGTCTCTGTGTTGAGAAAGTGTCTTGGTGATCCTTCTTCGATGATTCCATTGGAGGGATTGGGTATCTCTAACTCTCTATCTTATGAAGAGAACCCATTTTAGATCTTGGATAGGCAGGTTCATCAATTGCAAACAAAGGATGTGGATTTGGTTAAAGTTCTATGGAGAAACCATAAGGTGGAAGACGCTATATGGGAAACGAAGTAGAACATGAAGTCCAAGTATCTGCATCTTTTTTCTGCTCCTAGGATTTGTGCGGCAGGTATGTATCTTTAATACATCTTTATTTTCAAAGTTTGTTAAAGAAAAGATTAATATCTTTGCCTTCGTTAAAGATTGGAAATATATTTGATAATGCAAATGACTCGTGCATATGGTTACCCCTACCTTGTCTATCATTCGGGGACGAATGTTTCTAGTGGGTGTGACTGAAACACCCTGGTTTTTGGACCTTAGAAAATTTCATAGAATTCTGGTCTCTGGACCCAATATGACTCATGGGTATAGTATAATCATATGCTTACCAGTGATGGTTGGTGGGATAGATTTTGGTCACTTGAATGGGTACGAATTTATGGTACGATTCGTAGGTTCGGATACGCATCATTTGGTTTCTTCACCTATGTAAGACCCCACAAAAATTCTCTCATAGTGTAAGCCTTAGAGCATGTCAAGTGAAACGTCAATCCGACCTTAAAAGGTTGAGAAATGTCTTCCCAAGAGAGAAATATTTTGAACCATGTATAATTTCCCTAATATCTACTTTTTTTCATGTAGACCATTGAATAAGATTTCCATCGATATCAATTTCGTCAAAATCCGACATTAGACGAGGAAGTTATGGCCATTTTATTGAAAGTAGTCAGAACTGTCCAGATGCGACGGTCAGGTTGACGGACCGTCAAGCTTGCGATATATATCTCCCAGACCATCACAACCAAGGCAGTGACTCACTTTTATGGCCCAAGTGCGATGGCTAGGACGACAGACCGTCGAGGTTGCGACGGACCATCGCTGGGACCGTCGCACTGAGGCAGTGTGGCCTCATCCTGACCAACGTGCGATGGATGATCCGACGGACTATTGGATTTGCGATGAACCATCGCTTAGACCATCGCATCAAGGTAGTGTATTATTTTACTGATTGATGTACGACAGACGATCCGACAGACAGTCAGGCTGAGCAACGAACCGTCACTTCGACCGTTGCAGACCCAGTTCTGCATTTTTAACGCGATTTTAAAAGGACTTTTTGGTCTTTTTTCCACTCTTTTCAGCCCCTATTAATATCCAATCAAGGCTCATAATTTCATTCTTCATCTTTAACATCAAAAACTAAGGTTTCTACAAAATGAAAACCCTTCTTTCTTCTTCAAGAAAAATAAAGAGAAATTAAGAAATCAAGAATCTCTCCAAGAGCCTTCAAGAAAGTGTTTCCCTAAGGTATGTAGATGTTGATTCTTGGGTCCCTTCATCCAAGAAGCTCAAGAACCCTTTTCCAAAATTCAAAGATCTTATGTTTATGGGTTTTCATGATTCATGTGTGTAGAAATTGATGTTCATGCTACTATTGAGTTTTGATTCATGTTTGTTTGCAAGGTTTTTAAGCTTTCACCCTAGTATGTGATTTTCATGTGATGTTCATGATAAAATCTCTTCAAGTTGCTTGTTAAGTGATGTGTTTATGTCAATTAAGCGAAGAAATTGTTGAATAAGCAAAGCAAACTCCCCATATGTTTGATAAAATGCTTATGTGAAGGAATTAGAGCCATTATATTATGTTGACTAGAAATCCCCAACTGTGTACAAGCCCATGCATGCCTTGTTTTGTTGAAAAGCCTTATTGAATGAATTGTGACACAATAGCATGAAATTCCCTAATTATGTGCTCTTTGATACATGCTAAGACTTTAATACATGCTAAATGTTTGATGCAAGACCTTGTTGAATGGGGTATGAGCCAATAGCATGTCTCCCTATACTATCATATGTTTATGATTTCTAAATGCTTAAAGAGATGCTATAGTAATTGTGAAGGTGAATGAATGTACATGGTCTTGATAATTCAAGAATGTTTGTGCTTTACTTATATGTTATCGAGTCCTGGGGGTATTTATACCCGATAATTTAGCTATAGTCTAGAACCCGTATCAGTTTTCACGATAATCTTAGTCAAGCCACGATTCTCCAAACTCAGTGAGTTATAGAACTCTGTACTTTAGACAGATACAGAACTTAAGAAATCTCAGTACCGCTAGTAATCTAGCCTCAGTTCTGTACTCAGCTCAGATCTAGTAGTATTCTAGTGCTTAGTTAAGACCTCAGTAGTAATCGAGTAATCTATTCAAAGCTATGTATCATTCAGTCAGATAAAGAGATTCAGTAGTATTCCGTCAGATAAGGAACCAAGTGAATTCAACTTAACTAAGTCAGATCAGTCGAGAAATATTATCAGTATCAGATTCAGTTCAATTTAAGTTAAGAATCAATTCGAAGTCTTTCAGTTGGGAGTAGGAGCTAGGACCGAGTGAGTACAGAGATGGTGGCTCCCCATTAGTGAGAAAGAGTTGTTAGAGCAATCCCTGAACTCCATAACTACGTAGCCAGCACAGGATGTAGGAGTCACCCATTAGAAAAGGCTTGTCACCCGTTAGATAGGCTTGACTATTATACTTCCTTAGGCTTGACTTCCTATTAGGGTCACCCGTTAGAGAGGCTTGACCAGAGAGGTCTTTACCCGTGGCACAGTATTGACACCCTTCCAGCTGGGGTTACAGGTTAGACCCCACCAGTTCAGATTCGAGGTATGTTGGTTAAGTGAGCACTCCCACAGTTACAGTTTTAGTATTAGTCTTTAGAAAAGAACTTAGAAATCAGGACTATCAAATACAGTCATCTATCTCAGTGAGGAACTTATAGAGTTCCATTGATTCATGGGCCACCCGCTAGATAGGCATGGTCCTACATAAGGTTATTCAATATCAGTGTTATCAGATCTAGAGATCACCCACTAGATAGGCTTGATCTAAGATTCAGTTGAGCATTCTTGTTATCAGATCTAGAGATCAACCGCTAGATAGGCTTGATCTCAGTCTCAGATTTAGTTGAGTAATCTCATTATCAGATCCAGAGATCACCCTCTAAATAGGCATCTCAGTCTCAGATTTAGTTGAGTAATCTCATTATCAGATCCAGAGATCACCCTCTAAATAGGCTTAATCTCAATCACAGATTCAGTTGAGTAATCTTATTATCAGATCCATATATCACCCGATAGATAGGCTTGATCTCAGTCTCAGATTCAGTTGAGTAATCTTATTATCAGATCCAGAGATCACCCGTCAGATAGGCTTGATCTCATGCTCAGATTCAGTGATTATTCTCATTATCAAATTTAGAGTTCTTCTAGATAGGTTTGATCTCAGATATAATATTTTTTTATCATTGATAATAGATTCCTGAATCATCCATTAGAGAGGTTTAATCTCAGATGCAGTCAGTTGAGAGTATAAAGCTCAGAATTCAGTCATTGGTATTACTAGATTCAGTTAATTAGTTTCAGTATCATCAGTATTCGAGATCACTCGCTAGATTAGAATGATATCAACTCCCTTACTTAGTTATCAGTATCAGATAATTTAGTGTTCAGTATCTCAGACATTAGTAGTGAGTTCAGATGGAAGTAAAGTAGTATTTGAGTTTCAGTATTTCAAGTCACGATGATTTTAGTTATGGTTTGTGCATTCATGCATGTTTTCTCATTCAGTACTCTCATGATTATTCAGTTAAGTAATTTTTTATGCATGAGCCCTTGAATTTAGCCTTACCTCATCTTCATACTCGGTATATTTCCGTACGAATGCATTTGCACTATGGTGTTTTATTTGACACCATAGGTTCAGAGGCACGAGATCCACAGTACCCTTAGCAGCTTAGTCCCATTCAACTGCAATAGACATAGCAGTGAGTCCTCTTCAGTCGAGGATGATCCTTATTTTTATTATTATCATATCAGACTTAGTTTATTTTTACTAGACAGAGTTAGTAGGGACATATCCCATCAACTCCACAATTCAGACAATTTACAGGTTTTTTGGACAGATGTATCAGCATTCAGTTTTTAATTTTTATGTATTTTAAGATATTTTGAACCTTATGTCCAGTATCCACATTTACCATATTTAATATCTTTATTATGAAGTATCCAGGAACAGATATCAATGGAGGGTTACCTTGTGGTCCTTCGAGATCATGAGCACCATATGACGTTCCAATTTCAGAAAAATCAGGTCATTACAAACTAACCTTAGACTTGGTAACCTAGGTTGGATCTAAGTACGAGTGGCTCACCATGAGCCATAAACTAGGGTACAAGCCATACCCAGGACTCCTATGGTACATAGTGTTCAATCCTCTTAGGATTCGATTCTAGAAGGGATATGGTTGAAGGTTATGGATCGTATATCTGGATATGACTTAAATTGGATGATTCATACCTTGTATAGTATTGGATCCAAGGGAGAGTCCAAGGGTACGAGTGATGGGTACCACTTGTATTGGGAGGATACGACTCGTAAGGGTTAGTCGTATCCCTGTGATGGGATTTTTGTGAAACTTAAGTGGGGGCAATCTAGACATTTACCGACTAATCCTAATAAAGTCCCACTACTTATATTCCTATTCAGTGGTTATTTACCAAATTATTTTATTTATTAACACTTAAAAATTCTTCCAAAACACTCTATAATTCTCTCAAGAGCTTTTGGGAAAGAAAGTTAGGAATTCAACAAGGAGACTAATTTGGCGATCTAGTTGGTGGTTTATCTCCATCTACTTTGTCAGTTAAGGCATGTTCTCTTCCCTCATTATTATCTCCAACTAAAGGCATGGTTTTATAAAATATTTTCATGACTTGAATGGTGTATGATTTTGGGTTTTCCAATATGTTTTGTGGGTTTCTGTTATAAATGCTTGGTTATGATTTTCCTATGTTTTAATTATACTTTTATATTCATTAACGGTGGTTTTGGATAACTGGTTGCATGGAAATGGATCTTTGGTAATGAACTTTGGTTTTGGAAATACTATGCCCCCAACGTGTTTGATAAAATGCCTTTTACAATTTTTCATTATAATATTAGTTTTTCGATTAAAATTATGCATGGTTTAAACTTGGTAATGGAATCCTAAATGGTATGAATAGTTTAAATGGTTTTAAATGGATTGGAAAAGGCCTTGGTGGCCGAGGTTTTGGTTAATTGGAAATAATGTGGGGTATATGGAATCCCCTAAGGTTTGGCTAAGGATAATACTTGAAAGTTATTGTTGGTATGATGATTCCAATACTAATAGCCTCGGTTAATAACAATGGAATAATGGTTTGGATGGAAAACGGTTTTAATTGGGCCAATAGTAGGGGGTGCGGATAACTTTGGTAACTTAAATAGATCTATTTTTAGTTGTGCATGGATATTTCATAACTTCTCTAAACATTTGATTTTTAGTTTATTTATTTTAATTTTATTAATGTTCATATCTTGGGGGGTGATTAGATGGTATTTGATTAAATGCTTTACTGTAATATTCTTTAGTTTTCTCTCTTAGTCTTTGTAATTCTTGTAAATTATTTTGGAGGTATTCTAAATTTTCTATATCGTTTGTTCTAAAATATTCAATTAAATTCTCTTTCATAAGTATCTCTGTTGCTCTTATTTCTTCCATATCTTGTCTCCAATATTTTAAATACTCATAGTCTATCATTTTATCCTAAAGTAGTTGTGATACTGCAAATTTCTTTGTAATAATTTATTCTAATTGTACTATATCTGATATTAAATTCTAGGTTATCTATTTCGTTAATTATCCTTTCTTTTTCGTCTATGAATAATTCCATGTCTAAATCATATTCTAAAATGTCTTTTAATTCTAGTTGTTTTATGGTTTTATTTATCCTAATTAATCTTTCTTTTAATTGTTCTCTTACTTTTCTAAGCTGGTTTCTATAATTAATTTCTTCGTATAGCCAACTTTGTTTTTCTCTAACTCTATTAATATATTCTAGCATTTTTAATCTGTGTAATATCCATCTGAATAATAACTATCTGAATTATTTCTACCATAGAAATCTATGTTTTCTAATTCATCTTCTATCCAATTAGTACTTAGTAAGTTATCTTCATAAGTTATCTTCATAATCAAATATTTTTTCCCATATTATTTTGTTTATGTTTTCTAATTTTTAGTCTTTTATGATATATAAAACTAGTATCTTAGATTCATCAGATATAAATCTTGTCATATTATTCATATTATGCTTGGGTTTCTATGAATAACTTGGATAACTTGGAATTGGATTCTAGTAATTAATTGCTTTATCACAGTATTTATTAGTTGTTTGTTTTAATCTTAATAATTCATCTATATTTTCATTAAGGAATTCTATCTATTTTATATCTTTAGTTCTCATATATTCTTCTAAATTTGTTTTCATTAGTTTTCTATTAATTGTATATTTTTCTTATCCGTTTTCCAATATTCTAAATATACGTAATTTATTATTGTTGATGTATAGGTTTGGTATGTAAGTATTTATAAGAATAAGTAGGTAGGTGAGGTATGTAATTTATTCTAGTTATAAAATATTTATCAAATATTTTTTTCAATATGATTTTTCTTATATCTACAATTTCTATATTCTTAAGTACATACAAAACAAGTATTTTAAATTTATCTACCATTTCGTCAGATAAATAAGTATTCATTTTTCATATGATGCTTTTTTCAAAATATTCCCTTTAATCATATACATAACAAAATATGATCATTTTAGATTACTATATACTAGATTATTCTTAAATAACATGTTCTTCGGTCACTATTAGCATGGTAATTTGGATACTTTTTCCTTAAATAGTGCCTCTACTCTGGCTACTCCCCTATCACGGCTTTCTTGCCTTACCGGTTTCACCTTTAGGATGGCATAGTTCTTAGGGATTTTTCTCCTTTTCCACTTTGCTAATAAACTTCTTAACATGCTATTTTTCAAATAATTCTACTATAAAGTAACTATCATGAACTTAGTTTATGATATCATGATTGTCAGGAATTTATGAATTTAGCTATTCATAATCCTAAATAAATATTCCTGTCATGGTAGGTTTGATAATTCTGGGCTTTGTTTATCCATAGCTTTTCCTTCGAAGTATATATATTTTTTATTAAATATTCAAAAGTTTTTTGTTTACAAAAGAGGAGGCTTTCTTTCAACACATGAAAGTCTTACCTCTAACTGAGCAAATGTTTTGCTATTTATAATCCTAAAGGAAACTCATAAACTTTTTACATCTTTACATCTGTCCTAATATAACTTTACACGTTACCTATATACTATTTCTAGTCAAAAACTAATAAAAACCAATAATGGTCCTATGTTTTTCCATTTAATGGCAAGCGCCAAAAGTCAAAAAGCCTATCCTAAAAATAGTAAAGCTATTAAATGTTTACATCATTTACGTATTACATATTTCACAAAGTTAGCTTTTTCTTCATATGTTGTTTCCTTCACTTTGATGTTGTTATCTCCTTATCTTTCCATTATTGCTCTATCTTCTTATCTTTTTATCGTGTATCTTTCAGTTGTTGTCCTTATCTTTTTCTATTGCAATTGGACTTCTGGGATAATATTGTCTTCTCCATTACATATTGAACATTGATGGCCTGGATATTTGTGTCCAATTAACTTTCAATATCTTATTAATAATTCATCTGAAATGAATCTCTTCCAAATTGCTCTTGCAGTAGATTATTTTTCTGGGTTAAGTAACGTCATTATCCATTGTCTAACATCTTCCATATCTGCTTGTCGTAGTTCTTTTGAATTTGAATAAATCATTTGATGGTCTCTTGAATAATAGCTCCACATTGGGTTTCCATTGATATAATTATTTTCTAATTCTTGGACAATTGTAGCTATTCCAATAAGTCATTTATTTGCATAAAAATCAGGTATCTTGATTTTGGGTATCTCTAGCTGCAGGACAATATCTTTCGGTATAATCATATCTCTGGTTAATCCTATTTTTACAATTTGTATAACTGGTTTGATCTCATCGTATAATATCTCTGCTGGTGCAGTATAAAACTTTATATAAAATAGATTTCCTTTGGTTACTCTTTTATAGATGGTGAATACTTTATGTAATTCTTCTATAGTTGTTAGTTCTTCTCCATCTTGGGTATATACGGTATTTAATAATCCATAGCTGAAACAAGTTTTAACTAAGTTTGGGTTGGTTTTTGGTAATGCGATTAGCTTGTTGTGACCTTGCAATTTTTGGGTTATATAGTTTATGTTTGGTTCTTGGATATTTGTAGCTCTGGGGTTAAGGTTTAGATAAGTCTGTACTTTGTGGATATTTTCTATGTATGCTCGGGCTATATGGTTATAAGCTTTTTTATCTTGGTTTAAACTATCTCGATATGTGGTAATTTATAGGGGTATGAACAAGGGGTCTTTTTGTGGTTTTGGTATAAATGGTTTTTCAAATATCTTATTCAAGTTTATGTTCTAGTATCTTTGTCCACTAACTCCTTTGCTTGTACCTGCAATTGTAGATTGATAAATGTTATGGGTTTTATGGAATGTCCCAACGTCTCCTTTTAGCTCTGAAATTTTATTGTCTTCCCATCGACATAGCTCTGCACACTGCTGAGTTAGATGATTCATAGATTTAGACTTCAATTTAACTTCATTAGTCATAAGCTTTTCTATTTCATTACTCATACTGTCCACTTTTATTGAAAGCGTAGTTAGGGTTTTGAGTATTTTTTCCAAAGCATCATCTTCTATTATATTAGTCTGTGTAGCTTTGTCTTGATATGTAATCTGCAATAACATTTTTGTTAGTACTAATTACTTCAATTGTAAATGTAAAATTTAATATATTCAATACTAGTCTCCGAATTTCTTTCATTGTAACTAAATTTTGTATTTTTCTTGTTAACCACCATCGAACCTGGGTATTATCTATTCTCACAGTAAATTTGTTATACACAATATATGGTTCAAATGCTAATAAACATTTATATAATGAACATAATTATTTTCTATTCATTTCCCATTTTATTTTTTTTTCATTAAATGTTCCTGAATAATATCTATAATGATGTTCTATTTTTTCATTTTCATACCTATATTTAAGTACTCCTTTATAACTATATTCACTTGCGTCTGCCTCTACTATATATGTAGTTTTTTTATTTTCATCTGGGAATAGTAATTTGGGTAATTCTTTACAAAGTATTTTTATTTTCTGAACTTGTTTTTTATCTTCTTCGTTGTAATTATATTCTACATCCTTTTTAATTTTTTCTGTAAAGGCTTTAGGTTCTCTGCTAGTTTTGGTATATATTCTCTTACTTGGTTTACTAATCCTAAAAATTATTGTAATTTTCTTTTTGTATCTAATTCTTCTTCAGAATTTATTATTTTTTGTACTATATGTTGTTGCATTTTTACTCCACTTTTGTCTATTTGTATTCCTAAAAACTCTATCTGATTTTTCATAATTTCAGCTTTCTTTTCGCTTAAACTTATTCCTGGTTTTTCTATTATATCTGTAAATTGTTCTAGTAATTTTAAATGTTCTTCTTTAGTTTTTGTATATAGTTGTATATCATCTACATATACTATACAATTACGTAATTGTTTAAAATAACTATCCATAAAATGTTGATATCTACCTGGTGCATTTTTATATCAAATGGTAATACGTTTCATTCATAAAATCGTTGTGATACTATAAATGGGGTTAATTCCTTAGAATCTTCATCTAACTTTAAGTGGTAAAATACTGATTTACAGTCAAATTTACTAAAGTAGTTATATCCTTGTATTTGTTTTATTTTTAATATTTTATTTGGTATTGGATAATCATATGTCATATTTTTTGCATTTAAATTCCTATAGTCAATAACCATTCTACTTTTTCCTCTTTTTTGTTCCCTATGTTTATTTACTATAAATGCTGGACTATTGTGTTTACTATTATTTTTTTGAATATATTATTTTTCTAATAATTCATCTATATGCATTTTAAACTCTTTTAAATCGTCAAAATTATATGTTAATGGTTTTTGAGTTATTATGTTATTTTTATCTATTAATTCAATTTTTATAGTAGTTTTATGCTTTTTCCATCCTTTTAATGGATCTTCACTATATAATTGTCTTAACTTTTTCTTTATTATTTCTACCTTATCTATTGAAAATATGGTTATTTCTTTTTTATTTATCGAAAATACAACTAGTTCTACTGTATCTTCTGTATTTTTTATATTTTTAAACTTTTGTGTAATTTTTTCACTTTCTTTTATCCAATCAGTTTTCTTTCTTATACAGTTGTATCTACATAAGTTTGTTTTTGCTCCTGTGTTTAAAAGTATTAAATATTCTTTTTCATTTATTATTTCTGTTATATAATATTGATTTAAATTAACTGTTGAAGTTGTTTCATAACTTGTTCTTTTTTATGATCTTGATGATTATGGTTTTTCATGAGTTATTCCTTTTGTTGTGCTTATTCTATCATTTATTATTTCTAAATCTTATTCTATATCTATGTCTTTGTAACTATAATTATTATTATCAATTGTTCGAAAGGAATTTTTATTTGTATTTTATTAATTTTATTTTTTCCCTTTATTTTATGTTTTGTTGTTAATACGTATAGATTTTTACATCTTGTTGTAGATATTTTACTTCCTGGTGTTAGTTCTATACCTGATATTTTCCAATATAATACTAATGATTTATCTATGTTTTTATCTGTTATTGCTACTGAATAATTCTCACTTATTATAAATTTAAATTTTTGGTATATTAAATTTCCTTTTATGGCAGTTATTATACTTTTTTCTATAGGTTTTATAATTCTATCATCTGCTAAATATAATTCTATTGGTGTATCTATTCCTTCTCTAAAACATATTTCTATTAATATCTCTGTTCCTCCAAAGTGTACATATTTTATTGGGTCTTTACTTTATATATCGTTTATTTCATTATTAATTATTCTTTTTGTTACTAGTGGTATACTAGCTCTTCCTTTTGCATATCTACAGTCTATTACATGTTCTTTTTGGCTTACTACGTAGTATTCTTCCTTTTTTCTACTAAATATATTTTTTATTGTTGGTATTTTAAATATTTTTTCTATACTTAAGTCTAAATCTTTTCCTTTTATTTCATCAAATATATGACTATTAAATATTATTTTTTGATCTTTTCCTTCTTCATTAAATATTCTTCCTTTGTTATTATTTTTATATCTTCTTCAGTTATTTGATTCATTTTTATATCTTCTTCATTCATCGTATTCATCTACTTCACTATTTATTTCATTCTCTGTTTCATTCTCCGAAATTTCATATATACTGTCATCACTTTCTAATTCATAATCTATATAATCTATCTGCATATATTCTGTATTTTCTATTTTTATTTCTGATATTTTTTTTTGAGTTTTTTGGTAGTTTACTATCTTTAGCTAAATGTCCTAGTTTTTCACAATTATAACAAGTATATTCTTTTATAGATTTCTTTTTTCTATATGATCTTTTATGTTTATAATTTTTTACATAATATCTTTTTCTTGGTATCTTATATTTATATTTTAATTTTTTGTATTTCTTATATTTCTTATGTCTTTTTTCTTTTCTTATAATATCTTTCTTCACATCCAAATTGAGGTGCTATTTTATCTTTGAAACATGCTAAATTTCTCATTAATGTTTTTTCCATTTTTATTTCTTCTCTATATTTTTCACATAGATTTCTATACAATTGTTGTAAAAAATTTATTCTTGCTCCTAGGGTATCTACTGTTTTTGCTTCATCCCAACTCTTTATTATTTTTGAACAAAATAGTTCAGGTAATTTACTAAAATATAATATTCTTATTTCTTTACTTTCTTCTATATTATATGTTCCTTTATAATAATATTCTTTAAATGCGCACGTATACTCATCTATATAGCACATATTACATATTGCTAGTTTTAACATTAAATTTCTATTTATATCTCTTTCTTTATTTTGCTCTTCTTCTTCTATTGTTACACTGCTAAATTCATCTCTTATAGCTATTTCAAATTTTTTCAATATTTCTGTTGGTAGTATTTTAGTAGTTGTTGATGTTCCTTCTGTTTTATTATCAGATCTTAATACTTTTTTACTTGCTTCGTCTAGGTTTAAAAACCATAATTGTACTGTTCTTGTTAAAGTCTTTTCTATATATTCTGGTGTGTTTGATGTATCTATTTTATTATCTAATAATTGTTTTGACATATATCCTACCTATAGTTGTATTATTTTATTTGTGTCTATTACACAGTCTAAATCTAAAAAGTTGTAATTAATTATTTATTTTGGTGTCCATTTATTATATTCATCCTTTGGATTATATCTTTTAAAATTACTTTTGTAATTATATGTTGGTTTTCTTATTTCTGATGTACTAGGTATTATATTTTTACCTAGAGTATTTACTTCTGTATTTATTAGTTCTAGATTTTCTTTATTAATTACTTCTTGTTCTCCATAAATTTCTAGTTTTCCTATGCTTTCTAGAATTTCTGTATATGTTCACTATCTTCCGAATCATAATTATCTGTTTCTTCAGCATCTATTGCATTTATTTCTAATTCACTGGTTTCTGGTTCTTTATTTTTTATTTCTAATTTTTCTTTAAATTGATTTATCTCATTTAATAATTTTTGTTCTCTATCTTTTTCTTCTTTTTCTTTCTGTCTCTTTTCATATAAATCTTTTAGCATTTGTAGTTCTTTTTTTAATTCAGCAATCCTACTATTTTTAGTTTTTTCTATTTCTCGTATTTCTTCTGTGGTTTGTTGTTTTATTTTATCTATTTCCTTTTTTCTGTCTATCTCTTCGTTTTCTCATTTTATTCTTATCATGGCTACCAACTAATCTTCTAATTTTAATTCTTCTTTTTCTAACATTAAATATAAGTGTTCACCTATTTTCTTATATTTTTTTACCTAAATTAGAGAATACTATTTTTATTTTTAATCCTTCGTGATTTTCATATATTTTTTCATCTATTATAAATTCTTCTTTGTTCATTTTATTTAAACGTATATAAGTTATGTTTATATATATATATTCTAGACTATCTATTGTTGATCCTAAATTTGATATTTCTTCTTTTTGTGCATTTATTGAATTTTTACTAACTCCAACAATTATGTTATACTGTAGTCTTTCTATCCTTATTTTTAATTCTTTATGTTTTTCAGATATTATTTGTTTTAATTCTTTATATTTTTGTACGTCATTCATCTAACCAATATTTATAATATTTTGGTGGATATCTAAATCTAATTTTATCATAATTAATAAATTAATCAAATAAATCCAAACTATTGATGTAAGGTTTGATCCAAGTGACTGTGTGCATGATGTCACACGATATTGTGGGGGATGTACTAGTCATCATAGGTTTTCTTCTCTGGTCGTGCGGTGTCACACACTGGGGACCTTTTAACAGGGGGAACTAAACTCATATAGCCCATGGGTGGTTTAGGAAGGCAAAGCTACACAGCCTAGGTAAAGGTTTTAACGACATGCTAAACCATGTCACCTTTTCCGAAATGATTATATGTATATATATGTATGTATATATATATATGTATGTATGTATAGTTGTGTGAATATGCAAGCTTTTACTTGGGTTATAAATAGCATTATTTCATCCTTACCCTGAGTTCATGCTAGCAATCACTCGCTAACCCATCTTTGGATAGCTATATACTCATGCTATGCAGGAACAAAACGTTCTACTCTTCCTACATAGTGATTGACTCAAGGACAACTGTTGGATTAAAGTAGTGAGCTTCCGTATTTTTGGAAGGCTCCATTTCATGTTATGGAGGTTAGGTTGGGTAACGGGGGTAGTCTCCAATCCTGGTCGGACTTGGAATGCCCATTATAACAAGGCCCCCGATCGTGTCGTGTCAAATCCACATGATGTATTTCCACCACCAACCACTATGTTACTATTCCACAACCATGTGATCCAACATCCTTGCATTATTTCCACAATCCACGAATTTTCCACATGATTCATATATCCACAGAGTCTGATTATATATATATATATATATATATATATATATATATCACAATACTCCAAAGGCACCACAATAGGCATTTCTAACAACACAATACAATTATTCACATGTATTCCAGTTCATCAACATCACATTTAGTCCCCCTCACTGGCATAACATAAAGATGACATATTTCATGATTAGTTCCCACCTTTAACGTGTATTTTTAACTAGTATTACTACCTCGAATGCCGAAATTAGTCTACTACACTTTGAACACATCACCTTACTTTCCACAAATTATTTTGAAATCAACTAAAACAATGAAATCTAGAATCTACGCATAAAAACAAAATCAACGATACCCATATTCACTACTTTTGGTTTGGGGTCAAAACGGACCCTCGAAATAGGTTGTCAAAAAATAAGGGCAAAATCAGAACATTACTTCAAAACTGTGTTCCCTATATTTTTAGGAATCTATATATGAAAACCCAAATTAAATTGAGGTTTAAATTGAAGAAAAACCATTTTTGAACTTTACCGGGTAAAATCTTTGAAACCCGTATTAAAATCAAGAATCAAAGTTATTTTCAAGGTTAACTTGATGAAAAACAAGCATTTCTAATACTAAAATATTATTCAAGTGAAAAGGAGTAAAATTGACATTAAAATGAAGCCCTATGATTTTTGGAGTTTTCATAAATTAATCAAGAAATAGAGTAAGAAAGGATGAAATCTCACCTAAAATCGGTTATCTCTAGCTTTCCAAACTCCACAAGCTTCACTTTTAATCTTTTACACTATTTGAAGGTTTAACTCTCAAGAGAAAATGTGAAAAATAGGTAAAATGGGGCAAAAAGGGCTATTTTTATACACTGTACCACCTGCACCAACTTTTTCTATAAAAAAAAAATAGATTTTTTCCTTTTTAAGTCAAACCCAGACTTCAATGGGGTGCCCGAGATTTATTTAGAGACTGATATATACAAACGAACTATGCAACCACACAAAATTCGATGCTCTAGGCTCAATGGTGATATCAAATTTTTGAAAAAAATGTCATTTTCATAGAGTTGACCCCCAAAAACTCAAAATCATAATTTTTTAAACTGAGAATTGAAATGAGATTTAAAAGCCATAAAACCCAACCAAATATGTTACCACCCTTAAATAGATATTCCAAATGTGTTGATGAAGTCGAATTTTCCATTCAAGGTCATTTCAACCAAATGTGGATCCCATATCCATATTTTCAAGTTTCCAACTTTTTGACTAATAGGTCAAAATGAGATCGTGTGCATCGGCACCTTAAAAAAAGGTCTACCTAGCCTAAAATTTATATTCCAAAGTTGCTAGCATAGTCTGTTCAAATATCCATCAGACAAATCAAATAATAACCACATAGGTCCATAATAAGGCTCTCCAAACCACCAAAAACTGTAATATTGAACAAATTATACCAAAATGTATCGGGAACTATGTCAATCACCCCTACATCCTAGAAATATAATAATTCAACTATGGAGAGGGGTAAATAGTCAAATTATATAAAATCATTACATATAGTTCATCAAAAGGCTAGTTGTTACATCATCCTCTTATCTTGATGGTTGTTGAGCATATGTTTTATGGCTGATTTTTGTAAATTCTATATTTTATCCTATCTTTGGGTTGACTATTAGTACTCACTTACCGTCCTTAGATGTTACATAATTTTGTGATACAGGTTAGGAGGCCTTTTCTTGTGATCCTATGCAACGCTAGGTGGTCCGATGTTCCTTTTAGAAAGTTGGCGAAGTGGTGAGCCCTCCATCAGCCCGAAGGCCTTGCTTTTTTTTTTTTTGCCTTTTTGGTTTCATTACTTTTGTTTCTTTGTTTTTGCCATAATCGGGGTCATGTCCCAACTTAGTGGATGTTTAATGGATAGATGCTTGTTGAAAGTATTGGATTATTGCTCATAGATTTGGATTTTGATTTCAAACTTAATTTCATTATTTATCAGACTTTTTTTATGGGTTAGTTTCTACAGTTTCTTTATATTACTATGCTTATGATGTAAGCCTAAGGGGCCATCTCAGGTCTTGTAGGTTTGGGGTGCCCGTCGCGATCAGGGCACTAGCTCGAGTCATGACAATATGTGAACCTATACTAATAATCCATCACCACCAAAGAACCCATTTTAAAAAAAAATTCTAAACCAGCCAAAACCAACATGTTATCTAAACACCTTTTTTTTTTTTTCAATTTTGGTATAATAAAGAAACCCTACTTCTTTCTTATGAAAAAACATACAACTTTACATTAATAAAATAAATTAATAAGAAAGAACACCACAGGCACCTTAAATAGGAGAGCACACGAACATAACTATAGCTTATACAAGATATATTTATAGCTACACAACAAGAAATCAAATCCATAATTGTAGTTATTCGAAGAAAATCAAAATTCGTGAAAGACCGAGCTTACCTAGAATCTAGACAATTAAGAGAGACAAGGTGTTTGAGAATAGATGTAGAAGTTCATTCAAAAACTAAAGATTCTAAACTAGAAAATGTTTAATTCTTTCATCAATGGACTCAATAGCTCCAAAATAGCTCATCATTTCGAACGAGAGAAAAAACATAGCAAAAAAATTATTTTGGAACAACAAAGAAGTAATTTCCGAACATCATTATTTACACTATTCTCTTAATAGAGAAATCAAATGAATCAAAATGAAGCAATGAATCACCACATGAAGAAAACAAAGAACATGTTCTGTGAGAAGAAAATGAAGCTTCTAGAAGTCAAACAATGTACAAATAATATTTGTTTTACTTTCCTATTTGATTTTCTTTGTCTTTTTTGAAATTTTTGGGTCTATTTTAGGTTTATGCCATACTCCAATTTTTGCCTTCAAAATTCATGTTTATATATTAAAAAAAAACAAAGTTTCTTTAAATTTTACTCTCTTCTTTCCAAGTTAGAAGAAGTATTCAAAAAGAGCACCCAGTTTTAAATATAGAAAGATTTTTACATTTTATGGTCAAAAAAAAATTATATGTTTTCAATTGTTATAAATCATCTCATTAGTGGTGAAATAGACTTTTTTTTTTAGTTATGCTTACTAAATAGACAAATATATGGTTTTCGTGGTATTTAGTTAATAATAAAATTGTTTCATATAATTGGAATAATAGGAGTGAATAAGTCAAAATGTAATTTTAAAAAAAAAATATATGAGAAGTGAAGTTCGGGCAATGATGATGAAAATAGTATATGTACACAAATTATTATAAAGAAAATTATATTTTACAAAAGTTCGAATATATAACATGTCTATATTGGAATGACCATTAAATATATCAATAACTTATTTCTATTCAACTACCAAACGTTGTATAAGTTATACATAGTTTAAATATATGAATAACTCAATTCTTATTGGCAACCAAGCACCCCAGAACATGTTAAAGATTTATAATCATCTAAATTTTCTTCAATTTTATAAAAGTATAAAATCCTAAGAACAAAAATAGCTTTTTGAAAAAACAAAGTGCTTTTAGAATTAGAAAATAACTATAATGACTAAATTGCTCTTTAATCAATTACACCTTTTTTATCTTCAAAATCTTACATCATCTTTTAAAATATTTTTTACTTAATAAATTAATGTACATTCATTTATTTTTATAGATGTTTATTTTTAATCAATGCTTGATACACGTGCAATGCACGTACCCTAAAGTAGTATATTTATATATATGTATATATATGTGTGTGTGTGAGAGAGAGACAGAGAGAGATAAATTTTTCTTATTAGAAAGTTCTTATAAATTTTCTTCCCTTTTAAATAATATATTTCCTATATACACGCAATTAAATTAATTTCGTATTTCCAGTATTCTTAACACAAGTGTTGTCTGTCTCTTTTTTTTTTTTTCAAAAAAAAAAAGCATAACTAATTATGCATATTATATATAAATATATTAACACTATTTTACTAATAACTTATTTGATCAGATTTTCAAATCAGGGAATTATTAAAATGTTAGGTAATAGTGTCCCTAGAAAAAATTATTTTAGGAGAACAGCAATTTATATTTGACAAATTAATTTACCAATATTAGACTGTAATTTGTGCTAAAACAAAAATTTTAAAGTGCTTCTAGGTAAAATTAACTTAATTAACTTCCTAAAAAAACCTAATTTTCATCCTGCAAACTTGGTCGAAGGCCTTAGCGGAAAGGATCTCAATTTGATCAAACGCTTCAAAAGAAAGGATAAGAATTCTTATAGGAAAAACAAAAAAAGTAGTCTTAGCGAAAGCATGACCAAACATATTGTAATACCCCGAAAAAAATTCAAACCAATATTAGAGCCATGTACCAAGCTCATGCATAGTATATCATGGTTATTTTATAGTTTTATGAGTAGGTTAGATGTATATTAAGGCTTCAAATAACTCTCAGCTATCAGACGAATCAAAACATTCCCTACGAATTGAATTCTTGAGAAGGATATTAGTATAGTCAACTTCAAATGAGCATATCTCTCATTATACTTGGAATTTTTGATCTCATGACCTATCAACAGATAGATAATTGAATTATCTTTCCAACGATACCAATTTCTCCTAAATCCGATATCAGAGAAAGAGTTATTTCTATTTTACTCCAGCATGTCAGGCTGGAAATTGTGTGATCACATTCGTGGTAGCTTACCACATTTGTGACGCCCTACCACGAAGGTCGTCAGCCTTAGGTAGAATCCAGCTCCTGTGTGACAACATTCGTGGTAGCTTACCATATTTGTGAAGCCCTACCACGAAGGTCGTCAGCCTTAGGCAGAATCCAGCTCTTGTGTGACGACATTCGTGGTAGCTTACCACATTTGTGATGCCCTACCACGAAGGTCATCAACCTTAGGCAGAAACCAGCTCCTAAGTGATGACATTTGTGGTAGCTTACCATATTTGCGACGCCCTACCACAAAGGTCTTCAGACTTAGGCAAAAACCATCAATTCCAGCTTCTGTGTGACAACATTTTTGACGGCTTACCACATTTTTGATGCCTTGTCACAAATGTCATCAGCTATTATTTTCAGCAACTGAAAATTTATTTTATAAGGGTATTTTAGTCTTTTTCCTTCACTTCCCATGACTTATAACCCTCAAGTAACATATTATCTTCCATTCTCTTTAGTTAAAACATCTCAAAAAGCTCTCTCTTACACTTTCAACCACAAGATTAGGGTTTTCTCTCAAGATCATCTCCTCAGGAACAAGAACATTCTTTTCCAAAGGGGTTAAACCCTAGTCAATAAAAATCAAGGGCAAGCCCAAGGATTTCTTCAGGAACCTTCAGAAACATTAGATCTTTTTCAAGATCAAGCTTTAAGGTATGCATAGTGTTCATCTATGGATCCAATCCATTCATAAAGCTCAAGAACCATATTGTAAATACTATTTTGTGAACTTTTTATGGTGATATGAGCATGTACATGTTGATGATTGTTGTTTAAGTTTCAAGATGATATCTAGCGGTGTTTTCATGGAATATATATGCTTGTTAGTTGAAAAGTATGAACCTTAGATGGTGTAAAATGGAACAAGTTATGAAACACACCTGTGACTTAAAGATTGCATGCAAGGTGTTTGATAAAATTCTTAGGATGCTAGAAATTCATGTTTATATGGTTCCATGATGTCTAAATGACAAGTCCATGTTAGCTATGTACATTAATATGAATTTCATGCTTTTCATGTGTTGCTATTATTTTGGTATAAACATGTATGATAATGGATATATACAATATGCACATGAAATATAGCTATGCACTCCCTACCATGCTTAATATATTGAGGAACAACATGATGTATAATATCCTTTATTTATGTTATTGTGAATTGTGGACTCCAATCTTATGATCAAGTCAGTCATGTGTGTCAGTTTTCTTCTATAGAGTCCTGGGGGTAATCATTCCCAAAAAACATAGCTGTGTGCCTAGATCCATGTCATGTTATCACGATAATCTCAGTCAAACTATAATCTATAGAACTCAGTCAGTCATGTAACTCAGGAAACCTCAGAAACCTCATGATCCCAGTTAACTCTCAGATAATAGTACTACTCCGTCAGTCAACGGAAGTAAGTTAATCTATCCATGTACAGTCAGTTGAATCATGTTTAGTCTCTTCAGATGGGAGTAGGAGTTAGCACCAAGTAAACCCAAGGATGAGAACTCACCTGTATATAAGGGTGTGATTCTTAGCAATCATCCTTGCGTTCCAGAACTATGTAGCCAGCATAGGTTGAGACATCGCAGTCTGTTATATGAGGGTAGATGAGGTGGTTTAACTTATTATATGAGGGTTCCCACCGTTCACACTAGAGTTACTTGTTATATGAGAGTTGCTCATATGTTGTTCTTACCAGTGGCGCGGTATTGACACCCTTCCAGTCAGGACAGAGATTGGACTCCATCTTAGCCATAATGGCACATATGGGGCATGTCGGTTAAATAACTACCTCCCACAGTTTCAGTATCAGTCTCAGTAAAAGAACTCAGACAGTTCTTCAGATATCAGTATACCAGGACTGTTAGATACGGTCAAATTCAGTTATAGCATGGAACTCAGATAGTTCAACCAGATTTAGGGCTGTCAGCTACAGTCATCCATGTTATCAGAACTACGGTTCCAGCCATGTATTAGTGTACAGATTTAGCCATCACGTACTCATGATCTTAGTTACTATGTATGTATGTTTGTACTCTTACATTCATATCAGTCAATCAGTAGTATTATTCATGCACGTAAACCCTTGCATTAGCCTACCTCACTCGTATACTCAGTATTCCAGTTGTACTAACACATTTGTGCTACGGTGCTTTCTTTTCATATTACACCATAGGTTCAGAGGCACGAGACCCAGACCAGCAGTAACAGTCGCATTCAGCATACATAGTTGCAGCGAGTCCTCTTTATTCGAGGAAGACATTATTTGATTTATTCATTTATTTCTTCAGTTCAGTTTTATGGAGTTAGTTGGATACATGTTCCTTCAACTCCTTATTTTAGACAGTACTTAGAGGCTTTCAGATTTACGCTTAGATTTAGCTTTCAGATTCAGTTTTCAGTTGTTTTGGATATCTTTCACTCACACGGATGTTACTATTTTACAAATTCTTTATTCAATTGAACCTTATGGCCTACATGTTCATGTTTTCCACATTATTACATTATATATTGCAGTGCACAACTACAGATATCAGTCATGGGTTAGGTTGTGCTCCTTCGGGGTCATAAGCACCGTGTAGCATTCCGGTTCAAAAAATTGGGGTGTTACACATATCTTTCATGACTATTTTGGTGTCACACATAAATTCATGCCTGATATAAGATCAATAAAATCTAATTTTATTTATGCTAAGATGGTGTTGCGCCTATAAATAAACGATATTTTCTCTTCTCATTCCATCAAAATTCCAAAGCCTCTTCACAATTCTAAAATTTCTCCATGAAGTCGCAGTTCCTTTTCTTGCTCTCATTTTTTGGGTGAGTAAATTCTCCACTTATATATGCATTTTTTTTCTCTATTATATCCCACATATATTGTTGTATATTTTTTCTATATATCATTTTATTATATTCTTTGACAAATCAAAGTAGTTCAAATTTGAAAAATATCAATTACTATTCTACTTATGGTTTAATTACATGTGGAATAGTACTGATGAAAAACTAAATTGTTTACTTTTGCACATATGTAGATTGCTTTTGTTACAGGTCATGCAGTGATATCTCCGCAAGTTTATTGGAAAGTAAAGTTACCCAACACACAAATATCCAAAGCGATCAAAGATTTCCTTCCTCACATAGGTTTCTCTTACAACTCCACACATTTTACTTGTAACATGACGGGTTTGTTCTATCTATTATACACGACATAAAGTGAATTTCCTTAAAGATAGTAATTTTATTTGATATGACAAAATTCATTTTTCTTAAAAGTATATATATGTTTTCAAAGAAAAAAAATTGCCTCCATCACTTTTGATTCTCTCTCTCTCTTTTTGTGAAATTGTCTTTCGTTTGATTTTTAGATGTTAATACTAATAGTAATCCAAAAGTATATCATGGTTACTTTGATTTTGGGATATGGCCTTGGCATCATGCAGCTACAAAGGATGGCATTCGTAAGTTGAAAGACAACAACATTCATTATTACAAACCTTACTTCTTCAAAAAGGATTTGAAGGAAGGAAATATCATCAACTTTTCCACTTTCAAAGATAAAAATGATGTAACCGTTTTGCCTTGCCAAATTGCAGAATCCATTCCCTTCTCATCTAAAAAAGTTTCACAAATTTTGAACTATTCCTCAATTGATAGAAACTCAAAGGATACTCAAAGAACCAAGGACTCCATCAATATATGTGAAAAGCCATAGGTACACCTTAAAGAGATGAAATTTTGTGCAACTTCACTGGAGTTCATGATAGATTTCATGTTATCAGAGATAGGAACAAACAATATCCAAGTAATTACAAGAGAGGTAGAAGGGGAAAGAAATCAAATATTTCAGAAATACACATTGGAAAAAGTTGAACAAATTACGGATGGGAATAACATGGTATGCCACAAAGTTAACTATTCGTACGTTGTGCATTATTGTCACATTGGAGGACGTACCAAGATATTTATGGTATATATGGTAGATGTTGATGGAACAAAAGTTAAAAGCACTATCAGTGTGCCACCAAGATACATCTTTTTGGAATCCAAAGGGTTTACCTTTTCTAGTGCTCAATGTTAAGACTGGAACTATCCCTATTTGCCATTTCCTTCCAAATGATCAAATAGTCATTTTCCCTTCTAAAGAGCCCACTAATAATGCTATCTGATTATTCAACTCTTAGACATAAGAGTTTGGGTAGTATGAAACAATAGTATTATATGGTGTAACTATAGAATCATGGAACTTGGCTAGCTCTTATGAACTGTATTAGCATATTATTATAATTATGAAAAAGATTCTACTTCATGGTGTTATTTTCTTTTTCCTTTTTTGTGACCTGCATTATAAATTTCATTGATCAAAATCCTTGTGAAATGTTTTCAAGATTTAAAGCACTACGTGGAAATGATTTGTCAAATTGAGCAAAACATTTTTGTTGGGTTAACTTGAACTATGCGCCCAAAATAATTTTCGAATGTTTATATAACCCGCCCAAAAGTCTTTATAGGTTGTACTGATTTTCTTTTTCATATCTAAATTTGACACTCCATATCCCTTGTACTTCCATACCCCTTATTTTATTTTGTACTCTCTCTGTTTAATTTATGAAAAGATGATTGATTCAGATAGAGCAAAGAATAAAATAAATACTTTCGAATATAGTACTAAAATAAGTGGTAGAAATTTATGTAGATACAAATCATTTAACTAAAAATAAAATAAAAAGTTTGAAGGTAAATTATTTCTTCTAAATATGAAAAAAATTCATTTTTGAGACTAACTTAACAAATAAAGGGTGTTACATAAAATAGAAGGGATGAAGGGTGTCATGATCCAATTTACGAGTCATGATGAAGCCTACTTTATCCCACTAATAGGTAAGCCAAACGTAGCCCAGAGAAATTAGCAATGGATTAATTTGGTGAAAAATGGCCTAAAGGCTGGAAATCAATATTCAAAGAGTTAAAATGGCAATAAAGAAGTCATACAATCCAATAGATAGATAGAAGAGCAACAATTATTCCAAGACTCAGTAATGTCGGTTCAAAAGCTACAACAAATGAACTATAAGTATAGAATAGTCAATAAAATATGTCTCAAAAATGAAGGATTAGACATAAACATATGGAAGGACAAAGGGTAACTCTGACTCACTTACGCAATCTCTGAAATCAACCCTACACAAGCGTTACATCAACGATTGCAACTAGTACTTGAATCTGCACCAAAAAGGTACAAAAGTATAGTATGAGTACCATAAATCATGGGTATGTAGTAGGCATCATCGGCCGACTATGATAAATCATGATATAAATACGATAAGATAAAATATAAGGTAAACTAAATCAAGGTAATAGGAAAAACCTGAAAATAAGCTCCAACATTATTGTACATGAATAAATAAATAAATTTAGAATAGTGACATAAAGATTACACATCTATAAATACAAAATTGGCCTCCATAAGCCAATAAGTGCGTTAAAGTAAATAACCCAACACAGGCCTCCATAAGCCTGTAGGGTACAATCAAGAAAACTAAACAACCAAAGAACAATATTATTATCGAATATCTTCTATAACCATCAACTATCTATATCTAATCATATCATTTGCAACTCCCAATGCCTGACTCAAAACAAAATACATATCATTGTCATCATATTATCCTCAATAGCATGAACATTATAACATTATTTGCCGAACTTGAACCGATCTCATAGTATCAGTATCTTTATCAATTGTTAGACTTAAACTGGAACTCATATATTAGTATCATAATCAATTGTTGGACTTGAACCGAAACTCATATAAACAGACCATAATCATATGTCAAACTAATAAACCATAAAAGTAAACTATACCAATAAACCACCGAATTTTACTCGGAATTAGCATCGACTCCCAATACAAAACTAGCATAATCATTCAATATTTAATCTCATCAAAGTCTCAAATATGCATTAATATGGGTACATCATGCATAAACAAGTCTACAAAAGCTACCAAAAGTCTTGGCCTAAGGTGGATCAAATGGGGACCCGCTTCTAATCCCAAAAATCCATTTTAGGCAAATTCTACTATGTACTAGGCTAAGGTATCTAAATTTATTTCTATATGTTAATAAGCCATAATTAGCTCTAAGATAGAAATTTCTCCTAAAACATGAGCAATTAAGTCGATTTTGCCTAAATTTTATTTTCAAGATAGCTTAAATATATCAACTAACCCGATATATTATAATCATACCTCTAACACTTAAATCCCACCTCATATCTTGCAAATATCATCGTCATACTATGAAATACCATAATATATGAATATAGTAAATCTATCCTACCTAAACGTTGAAGAAAAGCTCAAAGAATCTGCTAAACTATTAATTTCCCTTTCTGAAAATCTTTCAAAAGATGTCATGCTATCAAAATCATAATCTACTCATCAAAACGAGAATAATTATAATACGTAAAAATATCATATGAGGCTTATTTACAGAATCATACTTTCAAAACCAATACAACGTCCCTCTATGATCAAGGAATATTTTCTCTTAAAATGGGTGAATTTCGAGAACTAATGGTGCTACAATCAAGCCACCAAGCTTTTAGGGATTTTATAAAAAGATGGAGATATTAACAATGAAAATATTGAAAGTTTACCATGAAGGAACACGTAAATTAACTTTACCCAAGCTCCAAAATCACCCACAAATAATTCTTGCAAGTTGTCCCACTTTTTAAAATTTCCAATTTTAGAGAATGGATCAAAAGTGGTGAAAATTGGGCTAAGTGAGGTATTTATCCACTTCCCAGGCCCACAAATATCACTTAAGTGAACACCAGGTCTCTTAAGTTACCATCACTTAAACAACCTAGTGTCACTTTACGCGACACTAGTCACTAATGCCAACCATTGCTTACGTGAGCTTTGGCCTCTTAAGAGACCATGGCTTGAGTGCCAAAGGCATTGCATAGGCGATGCCTGCTAGTCTTATCCAGGTCACTTATGCCACTGGAATGCCAATTAAGTGACATTCGCTTAAGCGACCCATGGTGCACTTAAGCGATGCACCAACACCTGCTGAGACTTGGAATTCTTTCAAGACTCCACAACCTCTTTGGGATTCATCTAAATTTTTTTATACACAAATAGACTATGCTATCCTAAAATTTGATGTCCCATACTTAATAGTAGATTCAAAATTTTTATCCGAGGTTGTTTTGCTAAAAAGTAGGTCCCATATTTATTTGTCATTTATCTTAACTTTTGACCAATAGCCCGAAATAAGTTTGGAAGCTTCGGGATCCGAACCAAGGTCCAACGAACCTAAAATCAATATTCTGGAGCTTTTGGAATAGTCAAATTTAGCATAAAGATTATTTGACTTAAGTTTTTGCTCGATGATTAATTTAAACCAGCAAAGCCTATAAAATAGAGAATTGGCTTTAAAATTCAAGCGAACTACCTGGTAAACGAATTGCCAATTTCAGCAAGTCATAAATGACTTGGAGCAGCTATAGGAAAGCTCTAAAGGCTGAAAATGAGGAAAAATACAAGAAATAACTTGGAGAGTCATTACAAATAGAGTATATATAGACCTAAAATTTCAATGCATGACATTGAAGTAGATACATTCTTTCGCGTTTTGTAGTGAGTAATTTGAAGATCATCCTTTTGACATGAGCACCATAAAATGAATATTATATAAACTTTATGAACATTGTATATATTCCTACTTTGATGAGAATTGAGACACATATGTGAAAACTTATGGGAAATATAATATAGTGATGCTTTTCTTTTATTTTTTTCTTCCAATCTTATCTTACACAAAAAGGTCATCATGTTAGTGTTGGTTGAATTGTTGCGTGTTGTAATAGGAATCATGTTCTCTTGTAAAGATGGATTTTTTTAGTTGGATGGGGTACTTCCTCTCTATTTTTCATTTTCTTCTTTTTTAAAGTTCACACATGGATGAGAAGTACATGTGTTGACTCCCAACTCACACACTAGTGTACGTGATCATTAAAGCAATATAGATTGATTTAGAAGTGAAGAAAGCTTTTATGATCCAATTAATAATAATAGTGTATCAGATTTCAGAGATTAATTTGTAAATAGTGTTAGTAAAGGAACCATAGAAACCAAACCTCTCAAGAACAGAAATAAGAAAAGGTCAAGCTAGTCTGTCATAAGCTTTAACTATAATAATTTCACAATCACATTGCCTCCTATGTTATCAAGATTAACACCTTGAGCAGTTTCTAAAGATCAGAGAAATCTGCAGCGATATAATATCTACCTTTTATAAAACCACTTTGATTATTAGAGACTAAATAGAAACCATTAGATTTAATCTAGCCGAGATAATTTCTTAAATGATCTAATTATAGAAATTGCTAAGATTAATAGGTCTTAATTCATAAAAAATTAATGATGAGGCAAACTTTGGAGATTGAATTTTAGCAAGTATGAATATAATACACAGTAAGCATTGTACTAGTGAAGAAATCTTATACCATGGCTATAACATCCATTTGGATGATGTCCCAACATTTCTTATAAAAAGTACCATTATAGCCAATTCACCCTACAGAGCTTGTTCAGCTTATACAAAAAAATAACATTTTTACCTCATTCTCATATGGGAAGTAGTCAGTATATGTTATCGTCATCTGATTTGTCCACAAAAATGCAATCCATGAAATCCATATAAAGATTTAGTTGATGCTAAAATTTCTAATTACATCTTTTGAAATCCGTGCATCCCATTGGATCTTTATAATTCTTAATTTTGTGCAACTTCAGTTTATTTCTTCTTTTTCTAATAATAATGTGAAAGTGCCTAAAATTGATATCTCTCTTTCAAACCAATCTAACTTAATTTTTCCTTTAAAGTGGATTCCTGAGTGGTCATCCATTTAAGATATTTTCTTGGCCCTTGTTGAGTTTCATTCTATTGTATATAATATTTTCTGGAATGTCTTTTCTTCTAGGATATGAATTTTGTTCTCCCTATCTTCTAGATATTTACGAGCATCTCCTAATATTAACCTGGAACATTTACTGAGTTATTATTATTGTTAAATGATAGATTCTGGCTTCAGGGTATTAGTTTTTTGTGATCTGCATTATGGATTTCATTGTATCAATAACCTTCTGAACCATTTTGGATATTTAAATCTTTATGCGTAAATGATTTGTCGAATTGAGCCAAGCTTTTAGTTGGGTTTTAAACATTAATAACTTAATTCATAGAAGAATTTTGAACTCAATAATCCTACAGAGATGCATCATAGAAAACATATCTAACACAGAAAACATCACTGCAAAGAGTAGCAGAAGCATTAGTAGAAAATTGATTTCTACCTTTTTTCCCTTGCCTTACATTATCACAAGCTTTAGTAGTTGAAAGTACAGAGTATGTAATAACCTTCATGGGCGGAGGCATGACCAATTTATAGAGGCTAAGACTTAATATGATACATCCATCAAGTAACGGTTATACGAACAAGATATATTCTTTAATTGTGGTTATTACTTGGGTCATAAGTAAACTTTTCTATTCTATAATTGTGGTCATTGCTTGGGTCATAAGTAAAATTGGACAACAAATAAAGTTTGACCACATGTAAGATAATATTCTTACATTCTCCCACATGGCCTAATGATGACATAACATAAATATTAGTTGCGCATAAAATAAATCTCTTCTATAATGTCCGTCATACATACCACAATATTACAAACTACTAATGCGAGTGGTGGTGGTTATACATAATTTTGTGTTACATATTCTCATCCATATACTGCGACATTAGAAATTTATAATACTAGGTTCATAAGCTACAAGAGATATAATATTATGGTCCACAATAACTTATCCTGTAATATCTCAAAAATAATAATGTGTGCATCATAATGAGACACAAGAACTCATTAATGTATATCAGAAACACATGATTGAGCTCAGAGTGTCAAAACATCATAATCGCATCAATTATAAGTACGATCAAGACTCATTCTTGAAACATTTTTTAAATTTCTTTTATTCTAAATCCTTTATTAACAAATCTACATTCATAAGATCAGTTCTAATATTCTAAAGTGACACCCTTTTTCACTGAACTTTTTCCCAGATGCTAAAGTACTTTAAATTCATATATTTGACACTTTTAGAGTACTTATAGTTTTTGGAGAAGAATACTGTTGCAGCATTAATAAAAATTCATAGGCTTGATAATGGTGTCGACAATTTCAAGTCTTAAAATAAAGTTCCGCAGTCATAATGCATGAATGTAGCTTCAAAACATGCAATGTGGCAAATTCTGCTTCCATTAAAATGTAGCCTGTCAGAATGTTTAACACATTTTTACCATACTGAACCTTTAGCTAAAAGAAACAAGTAAAAAATGTGAATTATCAAGTGTCAGCACTGACAACGTTCAACTTACACGTCAATTAAAGTGCAAGGCGGTCATCGTTAATGTGTTTACCCAACTTTGGAGCTAGGGTCGAATCCACGGGGAATAATCTGAGTGGCAATCAAGTTAATTTGAAATAATAGATATAAGTTAAATTCAAACCAAAGGTACAAAAATATAAAAAAGTGGAGATAGGTATCTACACTAATGTTTCTTTTTGGATTTTTTTAGTATAAATTTGGGGCTTTGAATAATTAGAGTTTTAACAATTATGCACGGATCTTGGGATTATGCATTACTAAGGGGATGACTTGTGGGTGTTAGTAATCAACACCAATTTAGTAGATCAAATATGGGTAGGTTCGATTATAGATTCTGATGCTAGTTTTTTAACAAAACACCAAACTTTCACCCATTGATTCTTTCAAATACCTAACGGGTGTGTCTTACATTTGGTAACCAAACCGCAGTTTAGGAATCCCTATTTCTAGGATAATACCCATGGTATAGTTAACTTCACAATCACTCTTATTTCTAAGGTAGTAAAAATTTAGCAGACTACACACATGCTTGTCTATCATTGCTTCGGTCTCCATATCCCTCTTTCAAAGATGATGTGAATCCACAAAGTTCACCTAAAACCCTTCTTTAGAAGATAGCCTTGAGCTTTCTAGAGTTTGGAGCCTTCACTTATCAAACCCATGTTAGTATTTGGGGTTTTCACCCACAAATCCCAACCAAGTTAGCATAACGATGATAAAATCCATAAAAATGAGCTACCAAATAGAGGCTAACAATAATAACCCATAAGCGCTTTAACCCTTATTCGCACATAACCCCAAGAAGGATATATAGCTGCACATAAGATAAATAAGCATAGATATACCCATAAACTCTATTGAAATGACCTATTGAAGATTAAGTGAATGTTACTTCAAACTTTTCACTGCCATAAATCAATAATGGAAGTAAACTACTCCTCCACTTTGAAGGTCTCCACCCAAAATTTATATAATATTTTCTTCTCAAGTATCGAGGCTATAAACTTAAGCGCTAAAACATAAGAAAAATTGGGGAAGATGGAATATGATCCATAATTCAAGGGTTTGTCTTTTTTGTCAAAATTTGGATCATCCACGTGCATTTCCAAATTTTTCCTTGGGCTAAACTCTTTCACAAAGCCGCGATCGCACCATCTTGGCTGCGGTCGAGGCCCCCGCGACCGCGATAGAATTACGAAACCTCAGTTTATTGACCCTGCTTGACTGCCACGATCGCGGTCAGTAGATCGCCACCACGGTAACTAAGGCCCTTCTACTTTATGTCTTCAGCTACACTTTCTTGCTCCCTTTTTATTATTTAAGCTCCAATTCTCATCTTTCTATCTCCTCAAGTCTATGCCTGCAAAGAGTCAATATTAATGCATTTAATCACAATTATGTCTCATTTATTCATTCATAATAATGTCATGTGTGCAAATGTTGAGTGCGAATAAGTGGTAAAATTACTACTCATCTACACCCTAACTGAAAGCTATTGCTTGTTCTCGAGCAACACTACTTTTACAGTGAGACACAATTATTTATGCCCAAACTTCATGCCTTAAATATCACAATGACTTCAACCTTAGTCACTACCATATTTAGCTCATTGCACATGGGGTAAGCTATTTTTTCACTACTCCCTTCATCATAAGACTCATTATCAAAGAATACACAAGAATTTAAAGAGCAATCAAGCAACAACAACTAATGCACTAGAAGTGACTCACTTTTTGACCAAAACAAATCTATACTCCATTTGTCTCATTGTTCGAGAGGTGACACAATTACTGACCTCAACTTGTTCACATGCCAACCTCACAAAAAATAGAACTCTACACACCAAACTACCAAATATGCAACAAGGAATTTTAAGTGCAAAATTCTCTCCCTCACAAAAAAATCTCTATGCGACAAATGTCATACCATAGGCTTGACCCTATTTTCAATCGCTACTATAAAGAAAGTAAATGGTTGGAGATTTCAAAGGACTTTTTAAGCTTGTAACGTAGGTCTGGGTTAGGGTAGAATGTCATTTGGAAAATAACATGGCTACTCCCTTCCTTGAATAGTTACGTCACATTATTCAATCCACTTTTTTTACTATGGGCTACTCTTCTTTGTTTTCTCTCTTTTAGAACGCCTACTTTTTTCTTCCTTTGTTAACCCATTTTTCTTTTTATTTTATTTTCTTGCAATTTATATGCAATTCTTTCCTTTATTGGATCCTTTCTTTTTCTATTCCTTTATTTTCAAAACATTAGTCACTTTTGGCATTTCACTAACACTTTGTGGTCCCAAACATCCTACCATCAACTTTCACCACCCCCAACTTAGGCTTGTAGCCTCAAATTGTATTTTCAATCTCAAGGAGGGTATGGTTCAAAAGAGGGATAAAATGAATGAGTCATGGCTTGTAATGTATTTTCAAAAGAAAGGTCCAAAGGCTCAAAGTGGGTAACTATGGATTACATTCACTCTTGGGGTAGGATTTTTAGGATAAAGTGGCTTCCAAAATTATAAAAATAGCCTAAGATCATTTCTTCAACCAATACAATGAAAATTAGCTTTGAAAGACTAATGGAGAAAGTTCTATATAACACAAGTATACAAGAGATAAATGCAAAGAGCTCATCACACATGCCATGCAAAAACTCGCCAAGGGAGCTCAAATGTCCCTCCTACTAGAGACAATTTTGGAGTATCTATTTCTATTCAAAACTCAAAAACTTACGGAGCCACAGAAAGAGAAAAAGTTTTATTACAACATTTCTCATGTCCATGCCCTTGATTTTTCAAAATATTTGGACGGAGGGGCGTTCTTGTTTTTCTTTAGAACCTCACATAATTTCCTAAATTATGATTCCAACCAAAGCCTTAGTCTCACATTTTGACACAAAACGGGAAAAACACCCATATGGCTACTCAGACTTCACCAATGGTGGACAACATGATCCCAAATCTATAATTTACAATGCCACAGGTACTTAGACTTCCCTTGAATTCATGGCATTTATGCTATGGGTACTCAAAATTTCCCTACACCTATGACTTAAAACCCAAACACGAAGCTTTACCCTTAAGAATGTTGTCACACAATCTATCATAGAGCAAAGTTTGTCATGCATAACCAAAATCAAAATAAAAGTATAGTAAAATGAATAACTAAAAGTAATAGAAAAACATAATAATCCATAAAACATGGGCACCATTAGAGTTCCTAATAATGTAGCATCTAAAAATAAAATAAAAGTAGTATCCAGGGTTTCATCCCAAAACAACATCAACAGAAACATTCTGCATATAACACCAAGACAATACACATCTGAGGGCACCCCCACTAAAAAAATACAGTTTTTTCACTGCATGTGCAAGAAAACAAGAGTAAAAGGGTTCTCCCTGAATATAAAATAAAGAGCTATCCTCTCCCACTGACTCTGCACCATCACCTTCAACATCATCAGCAGGACAAATAGCAGGGACCTTGTCCTCACTATCCAACCTGGGTGAACATAGTTGATGATTGGGCTTGAGAACCTTAAAGATTCCTTTCTCCCCCTTCCACAGATTCTTGAAGAATTTATCTTTTTTTTCTATTTTTACTATCTTCTTATATGAATCCCTTGATCCCTGTGTGCTCTTTCTAAGGTTGAGTAGGCTCTCTCTAATATGGCGACAGTGGCTCCATACTTCTTCTTATCCTTCTTGTATTTCTCATAGTTTGACTGATCTATGTATGTGTGATGAGAAATAAAGGACTCTCCCAATCCCTAAGGCATTCTGGATAATAGTTCTCTCACCATCTATATCTGGTTAGAGATATCATCAAAGATAATGGCTGATGAGGGTCTGCAAGAGTCTATATTCTCTTGTACTGATTTTCTCAAGTCCATCTTCCTCTTTTTGCTTTGACCTAGGGAACCCTCACCTTTAAATTTGAGTGGAAAGATACGAGGTCCTGGGAGCACCTAGGTATCTGTATTATACTTCTCCATTATGCCCTCCTGTATAGCTCTGTAATAAGGGAAGGGAGAAAAAGTTGTGTACCTCCATGATTTCTGAAGTACCTCCATTATTAATGTAAAATCTTGCCCACATTCAGGGTGATGATAAAGAGAAGACAGGCCACTATTTGAGCTTGCACATCTGTGACAATGTTCATGTGAGTGCACGACGATACTCAACTATAGATGATATTTAGCCAAAGCCTAGCCTCATCTGTGAAATCACTCACCAGAATATTTCTGTTGGTGGTGACCCAGGAAACCTATTTTTTAGCACATAAAATATCCACCATCCAGATCCCTAGCTCATATATTTTTGCATGAAATTGCTCCATGTCAACGTCCGAGACACAATATACCTCGTTGATCTGCTCTGTACCAAAGTCCACTTGCCTTTCACTAATAGTCATTACCATATTTGTGAAAGGAGATACGCTTATCAACACAGGGTTTCGGGGAAAAACACATCCACCCGATTTTAAGTTTGGCATGAAAACCTAGGAAATTTTCATCCACTTTATATTAAGCTGATACCTCTTTCAAGGAGCGACTTACTTTTGTGAAAGTCTGCATTGTAGAAGTTCTGACATTGTGGGGTCATAAATCTATTGTTTTTAAATTCTTCTATTTCTAAGGTGGCTTAGTACCTATAAACAATACATTCCAGACTATCATTATCATTATCACACTTAAAAACATGTTAGATTAATCATATAGACTTATGTAGTAGTGTGTTAGAAGGTTTTGGGGGAAGAACTAGCTCTACAAAAATTTTGGTATCTGCAGATGTTGCCCCTATGTATCTCGATCGCGGGAACCAAACCATGTCCGCGGTACCGCGGTCACGGTCACGAGGACCATGATCGCAGTACTTGAGACTATAGTGATAGTTCTACACTTTTAACTAAAACCACAATTTAATCCCTAAATTTGTGTTCCGCTAGGAACCTAAACATTATGATTAGGGAACTTAAGCCTACACTTCATGATTATAACCCCAAACTTAAAACATTTAACATGGAATTCATAGGGGCATTGCATCGAACAGATGATGAACACATTCTTTTTAACCATTTAACGTTTAAAATTAGGTACTTAAGATTTCCCCATTAATGTGTACACCAACTATAATTGCTAACCACAACCATAATCGCAAAGAAGCATGCATTTAGTATTGAGAACATTACTTCAGGCCTTTCATAAACTTCAAGTTGTAAGAATGTAATTGTATCCAAATCAAGGAAGTTAAAACAACTTAACAAATTTGATGATGCAAGGGATGAATCAACATTTGAATAAATAATTAAATTCCAAAAATTAGAGAGAATTTTTAGTGAAATTGAGAGAGGAGCGTGGAAATAACTGGCATTCAAATGGTCATTTAAACTGATTTTGCCACGATCGTGGTCCTAGTTTTGCGGTAGTATTCACGCATCCTCCATGATCATGGTCCTAGTTTCACGGTCACAGTTATGTGGCCTTCATTATCGTGGTGTCATAGACCGTAGTCTTGGTAACTAAGACCAAATAATCAAGTTTCCTACACTTCTTATTCAGTCCAAGTTTCCAATTTCACATGTTCCATTTTCAAATTCATTCAAAATTCCTCTTAGCACCAATATTTCATGCAATATGTATGCATAATAACAAAAATGAAATCTATTCTACATGTATAAATCAAAATGATATATGCCACTTTTCGTGGCGTGATGGGTTGCCCCCCATCGAGTGCTTAGTTTAACGTCATGGCACGACGCCTCCAATGCTTCTTTTATGTTTGTACTTAGAAGATTTGAATCTCCGTACCAGCTTTCGTTTAATATGTAATGAGCGGCAGGGGGAAAAAAGATTCAAATCTTCAAAGATGAAACTTGGAAGAGGCGAGGAAATGACAAGAAAACTTCGATCTCGCCATTTTGAAGACTTGAACCTTTTACCTAACTTCACATAAAATTTCTGACGTGGCTTCTTGGGCAAAGCTGAGGACATCAATTGGACAATAGTTGCACATCGTAAGTTAAATTCCTTTGCCATTGATGGTGGGGCTTCCATGTGCTCTTTTAGGGTGTCAAATCTCAAAATGTAAAGATTGTACTCCTTTTCTTCACAATCCCCCATTGGCCTAGGTATATGAATTCTCATCACATAATATAAGGACAATGTTGAAAAGTGTTTTGAATGAGGTCTAACCCCTAACTCCAGGATTTTCTCCTCCGTAGCACTTTCACCCTGAAATGAACTAGAGTCTTCATAAGAGATGTACCTTGATTCTTCTTTTGACTCTAGTACCATTTCTTTTATTTGGGCATTTTATTCCTTATTTGACTCGGTTGATTGGGAGATCATTGAGGAGTCTTTGCTACCAAGATCATCATCATAGCTTGGTTTCTCTTCTTAATAAACTTCCTCTTGGGAGATGGGCAAGGTAGTGGTAGTTTCAAGCTTTTCATATTTTCCCATTTCCTTCATCTTGACTTTTTCCCATCCTAGTAGCCTTGGATCAAAGCTATTAGACTCGGTATGTTGCTCTTCCTTCTTTTCATAATAAGACCTGTTAAGCTTATAAGAAGAACTAGACACCCGGTCAATGTCCACCTTGACTACTATATAAAGAACACCTATACTCCCTATATGATTGAGATAGTGGGTCTATATCTCTCCGGGGAACATAGGTACAACCTCTTCTAAAGTGTAGTCCATCATAGATTGGACATGGGTCATCACGATAGGATTCCGAACTACCAACATCATACTTGTCGAAAGATACCATAGAGAAAAGTAAAATAAAATAGAAATCTACCTACAAAAGAAAATCACAAAAAAATATATACAAGCTTGAATTCAAGAAAGTAAGATAAAATTCCAAATTAACATAATACACCAAATTGTTCACCGGAAACAACACCATTTTTGATAACGTTCAACTTACATGTCAATTTAAGTACAAGGCGGTCGTCGTCAAATTATTTACCCAACTTTAGAGTCGGGGTCGAATCACGGGGAATAATGTGAGTGGTAATCAAATTAATTCAAAATAATAGATACGAGCTAAATTCAAAACAATGGAACAAAAATATAAAAATGAGGGAGATAGGTATCTACACTACTGTTTATTTTTGGGTTTTTCTAGTATAAATTTGGGGTTATGAATAATTAGACTTTTAATAATTATGCATGGGTCTTGGGATTATGAATTACTAAGGAAATTACATGTGCGTGTTAGTAATCAACATCAATTTAGTAGATCAAATATGGGTAGGTTTGGGTACAGATTCTGATGCTAGTCTTTCAACAAAACACCAAACTTTCACCTATTGATTCTTTTGAATACCTAATGGATGTGATTTACATTTGGTAACCAAACCTCAATTTAGGCATCCCTATTTCTAGGATAATACCCATGTTATATATAACTTCACAATCACCTTTATTTCTAATATAGTAAAAATTTAGCAAACTAAACACATGATTGTCTATCATTGCTTCAGTTTCCATATCCCTATTTCAAGGATGATGTGAATTCCTAAATTTCACCCAAAACCCTTCTTTCAAAGATGGCCTTGAGCTTTCTAGAGTTTTGAGCTTTCACTCATCCAACTCATGTGGATATTTGGGGCTTTCACTCATCAAACTCATGTGGGTATCTGGGGCTTTCACCCACAAATCCTAACCAAGTTAGCATAGCAATCATAAAACCCATAAAAATCAACTATCAAATAGAGGCTAACAATAATAACCCAGACACACTTAACCTTTATTTACACATAGCCCCAAGAGGGAGATCTAGATACACATAAGATTAATAAGCATACATATATCCATAATCTCCATTGAAATGACTTGTTGAAGATTAAGTGAATGTTACTTCAAACTTTGCACTCCCACAAATCAACAATGAAAGTAAGCTATTCCACCACTTAGAAGGTCTCTAATGTATTCTGCACCCAAAATTTATACAATATTTTCTTCTTCAAGTATGGAGGCTATGAACACAAGAGCTAAAACCTAAAAAATTTGGGAAAATGGAATACGATCCATAATTCAAGGGTTTGTATCTTTTTGTCAAAATTTGGATAAGCCTCGTGCATTTCTAGATTTCTCTTGGGCTGACTCTTTTTCTAAGCCGCGATCGCACAAGCTTGGCCGAGACCGCGGTCTCCACGATCGTGATAGACTTATGTGACTTTGGTTTATTGACCCTTCTTGACTACCACAATTGCGGTCAGTAGACCATGACCGCAGTAACTGAGTCCCTTCTACTCCAGGTCTTCAGCTATGCTTTCTTGCTCTCTTTTTGCTTATTTTAAGCTCCAATCTACATCTTTCTATCTCCTCAACTCTATGCCTAAAAATAGTGGATATTAATGCATTTAATCATAATTATGTCTTATTTATTCATTTAAACAAGGTAATGTGTGCAAATATTTAGTGCGAATGAGTGGTAAAATAATGACTCATCAAGCACATCCAACAAAATTTGAATTAAGGTATCCCATAACTTTCAGTTTACTAGATCTTCTATACATGAGGACATAATCCTTTGTTTCTTTCAGGTACCTTAAAACTTTCTTTGCAACTTCCAAGTTATCAATTCTGAGATTACCTTTATATCTTCTAAGCATTTTGGATTGTGAAACTAATATCTGGTTTTGTGTAAGCCTGAACATACATTAAACCTCCAACAATAAAAGTGTAAGGAATTGACTTCAGTTTTTTCTTTCGATATCTTTTTTTGGACATTTCATGAAATTAAAGTTGTCCCTTTTTTGAATAAAACATTTCATCTAGAACAAGTGCTCATGTGTAATCTTTCTAGAACTTTTTGATATAACCTCTTTGAAACAATCCCAATATTTTTTTTAATTTCTCACAAAATATTTCTATCCGTATCACATAGGTTGTATCACCCATATCTTTAATTTCTAAGTTCATAGAGATGAAATCTTTTGTCCCATGCATTATGCCTAAATCATTAGCATCAAGTAAAATATTGTTAATATATAGGACTAAAAATATAGACTTTCTCCCTCTGATATTTTGGTATATACACCAATCAATAGTAGTTTACCTAAATCCAAAAGATGTTATGGTATCATTAAACTATTTATACAATTACCGTGAAGCTTGTTTGAGTACATATATTAACTACTTCAGCTTGCAACCATTTGACTTTTTTCTTTAATTCCAAAACTCTTTGATTGGTCTATATAAACTTTCTTCTCGAGGTGTCCATTAAGAAAGACCATTTTCACATCAACTTGATGTAAATCTAAATCAAAGTAGCTACAAGTCTACAATAATTCTAAATGTGAAAATAGACACATTCATGGTAATGGAACATTCACTCTTACCTCATTTAGTTTCACACTTTTTCATTCAACACTCTCACTAACTTTACTATTTCAAAGTATCTAGCATTATTAATTTCAATAATTCCCAAACTATGGTTTGGATAGTAAAACCTATACCTCTTAGAACTCTCAAGGTAACCAATGAGGTAATCACTTAATGCTCAAGAATCTAATTTCTTTTTATGTGGATTATAGACTCTAGCTTTTGTTGGGCAACCCCAAATATACAGGGGCCTTAAACTAGGTTTTTTCTTGTCCACTGTTCATAAAGAGTCTTTTGAACTGTCTTACTAGAATTTCTATTTAATAAATATGCATATGATGATTTGGGTAATGAGAAACTATAGATCATGGTCCAATCCATAAATCATATCCATAAGTGTTTGATTATGCCTTTCTGGAACACCATTTTATTGAGGTTTTCATAGCATAGTAAATTATGCTCATATGCCATGTTCCTCAAGGAACTTTGCAAATGGAACTAAACATCTTCCCATTTTATCCTATTTTTCATAATATTTACCACCTCTATATAAACTAATTCTTTCTAATTCTCTTTCAATCTCATTGATGTACACTTTTAGAGTGTCCATCATTTGAGATTTTTCTTTCAATAAATAGATATATCCATAACGTAAAATATCATCGATAGTAGTGATAAAATATTTTTCTCCATAAAAGGATGAAACATTAAAAGATCCATAAGTACCAGTGGGTATGATTTTATTAAGATGAGTGCTTTTTTTAGCACCTCTCTTGGTGTGCTTGGTTTGCTTTACCTTAATATATTCCAAATATATATCAAGATCAATAAGTAAAAATTCAAATTTTGGAAAATGTTATTCTTTACCAATCTTTGCAATATTTCTTTGGATACATGACCCTAACGTCTGTGCCACAACTAAGAAAAATTTCAATCCAATGTATTACATTTACTTCAAACATTTTGATGAATATCAAGAAGGAACACAAAAAAAATATTGTTGAGTTTCAATCTATATAATTCATTAATAAGAACACTAGAATCATAAATTAGCATGCATCTATGAATTGAAACATCCATGTCTAAGCTTAAATTTACATTTGTAGTTTGGATCTTAAATAATTCCTGCAACATAGTGGATACATGAATAGTTGCACTAGGATTAAGCCCTAAGTATTATTAGAAACTTCTATTAAATTTAATTTCAAACATACAAAAGCACTAGATGTACCTTTCTTTTTGTACAAAGTTTTACATTTCTAACCATCTTTCTGATAGTGTTATTTTTTTTACAGAAATGACATACATCTACCATGTGTTCCTTATGAGTATCCTGTGAAACTTTAGCAAGTGCTTTTTTATTTTTGAACTTGTTGGTCCTTACCTTATGTTCTTTACCAACTTCTTGGCCCATGATGTTAATATAATGACTTTTTATTTCTAGGTTTTGACTCATCTGAGAGAGCATTTTAGACTATTCATAAATATCTCACTTAAACTTAATAGTGTTATATTTAATTTTGAAAGTTCCACACTTAGGAAACAATGAGTTCACAATAAACTGAACCAAGAAGGTTTCATCTACTGTCATCCCTATGACCTAAAGTTTTGCTTCAATATTAGTCATCTTGATGATATAATTGCATACTACGCTCTCCATTAAACTTCATGGTCATGATTTTAGTCATTAATGTACAACTGAGAGACTTATCAGAAGAAGAAAAATAGTTTTTCGCAAACATTAGGTATTCACTCTCTTAACCTATATATGGAATAGTACTCTTAATATGGTTAGCAATAGTCATTAATGTGAACATAAGGCTTAATTTTTTAGAGTCTTCCCATGCTTTATGAAAATACTTTTCATACTCAATGCTAGTATCAGTAATAGTAGTAGGTTTATAATTTAGCATAGCCAAATCAAGATCCATCACATCTAAATAGAACTGAACTTGTTCATACCATTCAAAGAAGTTCATTCTATTAAACACAATAACAGATGAAGTAAGCGAATGAAGAAGGATAGCTGCAAACTAAATATACATGCTCACAAATTGAATTCATCAAAATAATAAAAGTATAGCATAATTCTCCTTTGAGAAGATACTATGACACACGATCATAATTTTAAAACTTCTTCAATTTTAATAGAAAAGTAAATATTTTTTATCAAACATATATGACATCTTTGGCTATACAAATATATGTCGACTATAGAATACCAATTTGCCTCATAATCTCCACTATTGATAGAATAATTGATTCATCTTTGGATAACTCCATAATTTCTAGCAATAGAGAGAGTTAGTTCATCCATTTATTTTCAATAATAGGAATTTCTTTAGTTTCGTGGATAAACAACAATTTATTTATGAATATTTTTCCTTAATCATACTAGTTTTACCATTTTGATGACTAACAAACTATATGTTACAAATGGACACATCATTTTGTAAAATTTATGCATGTGAATAACTTTAAATATTCTAGTTTGGACACTCTGGTGACTAATAATCTATAGAAAGATAATACATGCATCAAATACGCATAAATATTATGTGTGAACATTGAATATCTGATTTGCCACTTTGGTAACTAACAAACGACATCACTTTAACACACAGATATTCTTTATTACATATTATAAGGCCCATTATAGTTATTAAAAGATATGAATATGAAACAATCATTATAAGAATGTTAAATGGAAATCAAGAACCATTACTACATAATATGGGATTAAAGTCCAACTTAAAACTTGTGCAGAAATTTGAATCTCAATAATTTCAACAATGAGCTTATAAATAAAATAATGTTGCACATTCATTGTCAGATGTTTAATTGCTAAATTATAAATCATAACAATGTTGACTTAGAAAGAAAATTAGTGATGCCGCAAACATGATTGTACATACAACACAATAATGATACACCACAATATTTTCTTTGATGTAAATTATCAATTCAAATATCTAGGCTCTGATTTCACATGTAAACATTAATAAATTAATGCATATCAGAATCATGAACACGATAATCTTACAGAGATGCACCATAGAAAAATACCTGATGTGAAAGACATCATCATAGGGAGTAGAAAGAACGTTAGTAGAAAATTAATTTTTATCTCCTTGCCATAATCTTATGTTATCACACACTTTAGTGGTGGACATTATAGAGTATTTAATAACCTTAATAGGTGGAGAGAGGACCAATATATAGAGGTTAAGACTTGACCCTCATTTACTTGGACTTAATGGAATACTGAATTTGAATAGTTCAGACTTCAATCCGTTAAGTGCATTTATATTTCTTATGTTTTAACACCTCATAATATGCCTAAACATGTCTTAATGAAGTAAATATGTGACCAGTTGTGGATCTAAAATTTAAGGATCGTGGATACTTAATTTTTCATAACATAAGTTGCTAACGATGACATAGTATACAAGCATAATTATTTAAATACAATTTTTAAATAAAATTAAAATTAATCTACCAAAAGAGGCTTTCAATCCCAAGTTTTATACAAAAAAATACTTTTGGTCACAAGTATGAAACAAAATAAAGACTTCTAATCATAGGACACAAATCACAAATATGCTCGACGACTTTTCATATTTTGAAAATAATGAATAATAGCATCATTACTTACAATTGAAAATACTTAAATTATACATAGCAAACTAAACAACCATTTAAAATTTCATCATTCATGTTCTTGCAGAGTTCATTTTTTATGTAGTTCATGAAAGAGAAAATTCGTTCCATAAAAGTAATAGCAATTGAATGAATGAGAGTCAACTTTATACACAAATAAACAAGAGGCAAAGTCTGATGAAATTTTGAGTCTATCAATACATTAGAAAGATCAATAATTCCCTTTATATTGAAAAATCTTTTATCATAACCTCGAACATATGCTATGAAATTATCAAGTTGACAACTCAAATATCGAAGGTTGATGCTATCAAACTCATTCGAATAATATTCAACCAATTTATTATTTTTTTCTTATTAAAATTATTAATTGACTTAACTGGATGTAAACAAGTCAATCCAAGAATTAAATTAGTACTCCCAACATGAAAATGATTATTAAGCTCCTAAAGCAGCAAATCAATAAAAAACATAAAATATTTCAATAGAAAAATGATGAGATTATGTAACATTAAGAGCTTTACGCGTTGACTTACTAGGAATATAGTGAGCATACATTTCGGGATCACTATCTCATATTTGTCATAAAAAGAAAAGACATTATCCAGTACTGATTTTCATCCACTATCCCTTATCCTTTAAAGTTCTTGCTTTACAATATTGAGTAGTCCCAGAGCATCGACAATATCTTGATCCATCTTGAGTTCAAATAAATTTTTATCATTAGAAATTTTAATATCAAGTGTAGCATAAATGTAAAATCAAACCCCTTAATCATATTCTCAAGACTTTCAACATTAATCCTATCAAGATAGTTTAGGCACTCACGTGAAGAAAATCCAAGAACATAAAAAATTGATGGAAATATATGTAAATAAAGCTCTATAATGTCTTATAGTGTGAACCCTATTGAGTATCAGATGGTCGTTAAAGCTCGTGTTCTTGATTTAGACCCTGTCCTATGTGAATTTCACCAGAAATGAGCAAATCCTCTAACTTTGCAGTTTGATTTTGTCATAGCAAATTCTTGCACATATAAGATGCCCCAACAATATTCAACACACTAGTAAATAAACAAAAAAAATCATCCTATCTGGATTCTTCTTCATAAGAGTCATAAGTGTCAACTACAATTGGTGAGCAAAACAATATGTAGAATATGCAAATAGAGTATCATGCAAAAGTAAACTCTTAAGATCATTTAGTTCTCCTTGAATGTTACTATCACCATAGCAATTGTGTCCACATGTTCGAGACCGACTTAATGACTGATATGAAAGAAAAGAGTAGATTGACTCCTTCAATAACCATGCATATGTATCACTAACATGGACAACACCAACAAATAGCTCTATCACTTTACCTTTTTCGTCAACATATCGTAGAACAAGGGTCATTTTCTCCTTATGTGATACATCTTTTGACTAATTAACTAATAACCTAAAATAATCACCATCTAAATCTTTCTTAATAGCTTTGGATTTTTCTTTTGCACAAGCATCAACAATTTTTTTTTGAATTTTTGGACAACACATTATTTTATTTTTTGGAGAATTTTCTAAAATAATTCTTCCAACATCCTTTTCAATGTTATCATACCATTGAATTTTTTTTAGAAATATAGCTCTATGTGTAGATGATACACTTTCATTATGACCGTAAAAAGACAATCTCAGTCCCAAAAAAAAATCATGCCACGTTAATTGAATGAATAGATTTTGATCGATTCATCAAATCAGTCATCATGTTTAAACACTTTTTGTGAATGCTATTAACCTCTCCAATATGAGTTACATGTCGAATTCAACTGTAATATTGACCCTTGAACCAACTAGATGAAACTTATACATTGTTATTTTCTTCTTCCCAAATTGAGTTTTTGAAAAAGTGTGATTCTTAGGCTAACAAGGCCCATTTTTGAATAAAATATCTTCTAACTTCATCTCATATATTAGGATCATATTCTGCTATAGGTTTTCTTTTTATGGATCGAATTTCAAATTTTTAACTTATTATTTGAAGAAGTTGTATCTCTTTGAACTTTTGAATGTGTGGCTGAAGTAATGCATGAAATAGTAGTACAAGAGCTTGATTGTCCTTTTTTGATCTAATGACAAATTTATCCATCCGAATTTACATAGATTTATAATAATTCCTGCAAAATAAGATTCAATTAATACTCCGGAAAAATTATTATCAAATTTAAAAATAAAAAAGCAAAAATAAATTATGTATCAACTACAAAAACTTATTTTAAAGAAGTTTTTCGCATACTTTTACTTGATTTACAACTGATACCATTGAATTATTTTTCAAACTCATTCAATAATGAAACAAAATTAAATTATAGCTAAACTTGAGTAGTTAAACTCATTAACTGAAAGTAGAAAAACTCCAATACTATAATAGTCAATAAATTCATATATGAGACTATTATAATAATCAAAATAAACTATAAAATATTGGTAAAAAAATTAAGTCCTTAACTTATAATGTGTAAGCAATAGAGCGATATAATAGAACAAATCAAAACAAAACGTTAATTTAAATTAACTATAAAGAAAATTAATACACTTGTATTTTGAAATTAATAAATAAAATAAAATTGAAAAGAATGGAAGAAGAAGATGGAAATTTGATGCTTGGAGCTTGGTTTTATCCTTTTTTGGGATAAGGGTTTAATATTTGATTGAAGTGGAACACTTACGCTTTCTTTTAATATTTGTCAAAAATAGAAAAAGTACAAAAAGTAAATTAATAATAATAAAACAAAAACTGAAAAGTCAATCCAAGAAAATACACTTGGCATGTGCAAAAAAGCGAAACTAAAATGTTACACGCCGTCGGAGCACTAATTTTAGTTTAAAAAAACTTTAAAAATAGAAAAAAAAAATTTCAATTAGGTTTGAACCACAGCGCCACTTCTGCGTGTGGATCTTTAAGATTCAACTTAGTTCCAGTGCACTCAAACATGTTATTGATTCAGTGGGTGCTTTTTTTTTTATCTTTTATACCTATTTGATATATTTTTTATGTGATTATACCAAGTTTGAGTTGAGTTGAGTTAAATAGGTGTCGGGGCACCACAATAGTTAATGTAGGTCCGCCCCTATCTATAATAGAGTCTTAATAATTCTGACTCTCATAAGCAGGCTACTTTTATTCAAACGCTCTTTTCCAAACAAAATTAGTGCTCTCTCCCTCGTGTCTAACTATCAACTAATTCCAAATAATTCACTAAAGTGCAAATTTTTTTAATATTAAAAATGTATTGTTGAATATTTAATTGAAACCTTGTGTCTATGTTATCTAATTACTAATTCGTGATTAGTATTCTTCATACTCATAATATGCACCGACAATGAGTGCATATCCATGAAAAAATTAGCTTATCACATTATTCCAAGGACAAGTATCTATATTCTATACTACTTACTATAGCACTCATATAATTTAGGTAATATTTACTATATTATACTACAAAAGAAATTATTTGAATAGTTTATTATCCTATATACTAGTATGAGAAATAATTATTTGAAATTTATATATTTAAGTATTTTATTTTCTGATCAAATAATAATTTTTGCTTTGTTTATATTAAGTTTTTTCTAGTACTACTTTATTAAAATAATATTTTTTATTTTGTTTGGATTTTATATTTATTGTATTTATAGACGAATACTTATACATATTCATATGCTTAAAAAATATAAAGTGTAATCATTCAGTGTTTAGGTCTAGAAACAACATCTTAAACATTCAAATGTGCATTTATATTTAGATATCTTAATCTGAATAAAAACAAATGCAACCTTAATATGGTACTTTCATCAAGTAATGAGTATACGAATGATATTTATTCTTTAATTGTGGTCATTACTTGGGTCACAAGTAATCTTGAGCAACAAGTAATGTGATATTCTTATATTATTAACTTGAACTATATACAGAGGCAAATGGAATTGATTCCTAGTAGTCTAGGTAAATTATCTTAGCATTCAGTTAAGTGCACCATTTATCCTTCTAGTAAAAATTTTTCAAGTGATAATATTATACCTATTTTATATGCATAGAATATCTAATTTTATGAAAAGACTATAAATTTACATGCCCCAACCTTAAATTTTCCATTAACTGTATGTGTTCAAAATAATTGGCTAATGAGTATATAACCCACATAGAAGTCTTGATAGGTTGTAGTGATTTTCTATTGCACATTAGCTAAATTTGACACTCCTATCCACTTGGCTCAAAATCTAAATTAGCTAGTATAAACGGATCATTTGTACCACCTATGAATACACAGGGATCCATCAAGTGTTAGGGGACCAGGTCCCTTGACAATCAAGTACAATAACACAGTTATAAAAGAAGAACAAGGCAAAAGTAAAATACATACTATGTTAGCATAAAAACCACTTTTCTCAAGAAAGAGGAACAACCTGTCTCTCAGGATTTAAAAACTTCTTCCCTATTCTTCAAGCAATAAAGTGATTACAGACTTGAATAAGCACAAGTATCAAACACTTAATCCTAACCTGTGATGACCCTAACCAGGGCCTAACCCTAAAGGGTATCTCAAGTTCGTCGAGGAACGGAGTCCATCTCCGTTAACCTAGTCAAACAGATCACAACATACTTAGCAACAACTGATTTTCGAACATATAACAAGATAGAAAAAAGTAAGCTCAACATCTAAGAGTGTCAACATCAATACCCAATCCACTGTAATATTCATAAAGTCTCTACTAATCCTAAAACAAAAGTCGGGACATACCCTCAACCCTGACAATAACAATGACAATGACAATGTTATTATGAACTCTTTAATTCTAGTTTATGAAGGGACACAGATGGAATGATCAGGTATTTTGGAAAATACAAGCTCATCACTTCACCACAAATGACGGATGAACCTAGCTGATTCACCTAACACTGCATAGGAAAAGTAGAATTACCTTCGAACCCTGCATCGCATGGGAATACAACGTCCAAAGATAGTTAGTGGGATGAGCACTAGCATGTAACTCAAGGAAGGAATAAAATAATATAAGTCAAAGTTTGATTTCAAATTCACTGTACATGTTCACATACATGCATACACATATATAATAGATGTTGGGTAGGGAATAAGGTTTAGCATGATATTAAACATTATCCGGGACTATGTAGCTCAGCCATCATAAACAGGCACCCACGGGATATATAGGTTCAGATCCCCCAGTTGAAAGGACCCCTATGTATGTTAGCCACATGAATCGGAGGTATCAAGGAATAACAAGGAATTCTCCAACCCCATGTTAATCCAAGATACAAATATATATCAATAGTGTGAATTGTGCACACAGTCATTAAGACCAAACCTTATGTCGGCAAACATGAGTTTCCAGTATAAGTCATTCAGGACCCACACCTTTACGTCTTAGGTGCATAACCCCCATTAAGCCAAATTTAAAAGAAGTTTCTTATAACCCACTCATTAACCAAAGGATTGAATGTTAAGGAACACCATGGGTATCATCATAACCTTATAATTGCATACTTATCTCTATGAAAAAATAGTCATAATAGATTGGGGGAATTCCTCGACCCCCATCAGTTTTATCTGACAAAAACATTGCCATTAATGCCTCAAAATCCGTATTCGTTGTTTAGCCAATTATGTAATGCAATGGTAAAGGTGAGTAACTCATATTGTGTGACAAAATACATAATTCAAACTATTTACACAAGTAGTTAGAGGAAAAATAATTATTCAAAACCAATTCCATTTCAGAACTTTAATTTGGGGGAATACCTCAACACCCATTACAATTCCCACACGCATGCACCCCATTAGTTAAAAACATCAATTTTCAAAGAATGAATAACTCATAAAAGCCATGGAAAAACAACTCAGGGATCAACCATTCAAAAACTCTCAACCCATGTCAAAACCTGCATTTAAATCCATATAATTAAACCATTTAAAACACATATTTTTTACAAAATAAGATTTAGGGAAGAGTAACATGCCAGAGAGTACCAAAACTATGGAGAGAAGTCACCCTAGAGAGCCCTAATTGATCAACCCTAAGTGCTCTTGACCTTAGAGATCTTAGAGTGTTTGAGAAGTTATTTTGATTTTATTTGGAGTGATATGGTACCATAAAGGGGGTTTAAGTAATGGGTCATGATTGGGTAAGAGGGAAAATATCAAAAGTGCCCTTAATTAAAAGCTGGAAAATTATTGCTAGTGACTATGAGTCAACCTACAACTTATAAGGACACATTACGACTCGTCACCACGAGTCGTAGTCAAGGTAGTAGCTGAAGAAATCTAATCTGATAACCCTACGATTCATACTATATGACTCATTAAGCGACCCTACAACTCGTAGGGTACAAGTCATAATCAAGACATAATATTTTAGGCATCACACTAGTTTGGCTATGGATAAGATAGAGTCTTCATAAATCATAACCATTAGTCATTGTTATAATAGAAACATTAGGCTAACACATTGATCTGGCTACGATTGGGTCCTTAAGACCCATAATGACATCCTATGACTCATAGGGAGAGTCATAGTCTCGGCAGTAAGTTTAAAAACTCAAATATTTTTTAGGGACCAAAATGTGAGGTGTTTCGTTCTCCCACCTTAGGATCATTCATCCCCAAATGATGAGACAAGACTTTTATTAACATGAGTCAACACAGTGCGTACCCAAATTTAACATGTTGTAGTCTAAAAGCCTCAAAACTATCTAAAAACTATGGAGTTGATCCCCAACTAACTCCGAACTACTGAAATAATAAAGTAATAAAATAATCATGCTATCCTCGAATGATGAGGACTCACTGCTAGTCTGCATGTTAAACGTCTTATCTACTAAGAATACTCGGGAGCTTGTTCTTCTAAATCTATGGTATAAAACACCATAGCACAATTGCATCAGTACTTTTAATGTATTGGTATGCAAGTGAGGTAGACTGAATGCAAAGGGTTCATATGCATGAACAATGCTAACTGATTGAATAATATAAATGTCAGAATAAATGCATGAATACGTAACTGTAACTGAGATTGTGATAGGACTATATATTGAGTTCTAACTACTGAGTCTACTGATAGCAGGGATTTACTGATATCTGAGTTTACTAGTACTTGAATACAGATTAACTGTATTATTGGTAAGCTTACAACTGAGTCTACAGATATGGATATCTGAATATTTATTGTTGATAGTTCTGATTATGAAAAACTGATCTGATTGACTTTATCTGATAGTCCTGAGTCTGAATACTGATAACATGAGTTTTGTTTAGCTAGTATACTAATACTGAGTGACTGTATTGGATAGTCTAAGTTCTGATGGAACTAGCTGAGTTCCGTATTATACTGAGTGACTGTATCTAACAGTCCTGAAATCAGTAGAACTATCTGTGTTCTATTACTGATACTGGAACTGAAACTGAGGACTGAAGAAGGTAATCATCTAATCGACATGCCCCAAAACTAACTGGTGGTGTTCAACCTATAACCCCAGCTGGAAGGGTGTCAGTACCATGCCTGGGTAGAGAAAAGTTGTGAGGTTACCCTCTCTGATAGGAAGCTCTTCCGTCAACCCTCTTGTCGAAATAACCCCAAATAAGTTGTATTAGTAGCCCTACGCATAGGGGTAAATCTCAACCTATGTTGGCTACATAATTCTGGAATGCAAGGATTGCTTCTAAGGATCACACACTCCTCTGAATAATAGGTGAGTCCCCATCCTTGGGTTCACTCGTTGCTAAATCCCACTCCCAACTGAATAGACACTGTACTGATTAACTGAACTAAACTAATACTAAATGTATGGTTTAGCAGACCTAAGCTGAGTTCACTAAGTTCCGTTAACTGATGGAATACTACTAAAATCTGATAACTAAGATTACTAAGTAAGACTGGACTGATACTGAATTTATTAAGTTTTCCTGAGTCATGAGACTGACTAAATTCTACTTATCAAGGCTTCATTGAGATTATCGTGAAAATATGACATAGCTATAAGCACATATCTAAATTATCGAGCACAAGTGCCCCCAGGACTAGATAGAATGAAATTGACAAGGCTTGACACTTTTGATCACATAGCCAATATCAATAGTTCATAATTTCATAGTTGGAGATTTCATAAAGTACAAGATCATTATAATGTTGTACATAGATAGTAATGCGTATAAACATGGCATAATTTCATACTTCTAATCTTATGAACATCTCATCAAGAAATTACAATGCATCGGTTATGCATAAGAATCATCTTAATCAAGTAGGTATAGCATAAATTAAGAGGCATGACATGATCATGACACATGGAAACTAAGTACTTAACCATCATTCATTCATTGGGGCATATTATCAAACACCTTGCATGTACACAAAGGGCATAGGTATTATCATCAATTTAATACAACATAGTTCCACAATTTAACTCAATTGCATGAATTTCAACCCTATACTAACATAGTTTCATGAAAACATGATAAAGATGCAATCTTGGTAGTCATACAACAATAACAACATGAACATAATCAATTCAAAACAAGAACGTCATGACATAGAGTTTAAAATAGGGTTCTTGAGCTTCATGGATGAAAAGTATCCATAAATCAACAATGTGCATACCTTAGTTCTTGATTTTACGAAGATTGACAGAGAGATTCTTGAATTTGGGTCTTGGATTTGAATCCCCAATTGAAAACCCTAGCTTGTTCTTAAAAGAAACTTGAGAGAAACCCTATATTTTGGATAAAATATGGTTGAATCACATATTATTGGGTTTATATAGGGTTGAGAAATTGACCCTTTTCACCGTTGTATATGTATTATATTTCTGAGAAAATTTTTTGATTTGGTAGGCTGGTGCGACACGGCGCTATCACGTCATGTCACTAGAAATTGCCAACTAGGAATTGGGCTGATGATGCGACGCGGTGAAATCACGTTGAGACACTAGAAAAAAGATAATTCTAAATTTGAGCCCTGGCGCGTCACGCCATAATCGCGAAGGCTCACTGGATTTTGACGATTGCCATTTTGACCTGCTCCACAATGCCCTGATGGCTTAGGTGGGACTCTGTCTTACTAAAATTTCTCTAACTCTTCACCCGGATATTGGATATGGGTAAATTTGGTATCGATGGAAATCATATTGAATTTTCCACGTGACAAAATGTGAAACTTTTGAAAATACCACATGTATAAAAGTGGATTCATCTTTGAAACAAGTCTTTGATATTTTTTGGATGAATTTAAGCAAGGTTAAAGTACGAGGTATTACAATATCTCCCCCTTCAGAAAATTCATCCTCGAATGAGATTGGCTGAGAAGAGAGAAACGATAAGCTGAAGTACATTCTGAACATGAACAACTGAAATATGACTACATGACTGACATTACTAAGAATGAGATTTATTCTGAGCATGCATATCTGATGCATGATTTTATAACTGAGCCGATACATGAATGCATGAATGGGATTACAGATAAGCTGATCACGCCTATCTGATCTATGAATACATGAATGAACTAACTCATGAACATGCAACTAAACATGTAAGGGTAAAGATACTAAGTTTGAAATACAAATTGGGCATAGAACTAAATACCATAATTGTAACTCAAATCTGAACATGAAATTAGATAAGCTTAAGAAAAGGTATTACCTTGGGCTAAGCCTGAGCTTAATTACTAAATATGCATGAGCGAAAACATGTGATTATAACTGGGCCTGGAACGTGATACATAAGCTAAATATCATGATCTGAACTGAGTACCTTGAACACATGGCATAGGATCGAGATTGGAGCTAGAGGTCAACCTATGGGTACCCACTACTCCAAACTAGATTTGTTACGTGAAGAAAGAATGGAATGTTTTTGTCATGAACGTTTGGGGGTTCATAGCGTATCTCCCCCTTGGGATACTTTGTCCCTAGAAGAATACTAACTTAACTGCAGTACTAAGGAAAACTGGGATGATGCATAGGGCACCTACGAACTGTATCGTGATTGAACATCTGGGATCTAAAACTAAGGAATAATACATGAACTGAGCTGATCTTGCAACTACTGGACTTTTAATCTTAGAATAGTTACATTTCTGAGATTTCTGATAGTAGGACTAGGTGGAAAGATGGGAAACCACACCATATGAACTTGAAGTTTGATTTCTGAACTGGATTGCTGGCTGATGGATTTAACTAATACTGAAAACTTATACTTAACTAAAAAATTTCTTTACCTGAGACTACTGAAAATATTCGCATTTGCCCTGAGCATGAATGCTTAAACATACCAACTTATCAGATTAAATGAATAACTTATAAATGAACGCTGGCATATAAGACTAAATTATACTTAGTCTGAACTACTAGCCTGAGGCTATAGAGTATTATGCATAGGAGATAAGGACTGACTGAGTGACATGAGGTGAATGGCATGGATTTATGAAAACTATGTTACTTGAAATTATGAGACCAAGCATATGACATGATTCAGAAATATTCTGTGACTGAGGTGATGAAATACTAATGACTGAGTACCTGATAGCTATATTTTATGGTCGGGTAATCCTGAAAGTGAACTAAGTTTCTGATTTGGCTGAACTAGGACTAGAACTGAGATTATAGCTAAGAAGGTAATTAAGAATAAATGTTGAATTATGATAACTGAGGTTTAGACTGGTGCTGAAGTATTTGATTCTAGGACTGAATGTTAATTACTAAAACTTAACACTGAAACCATAACTGAGATATGATAATTGCTTACGGACAATTGACATATGCTAGGGATATATCAAATTTGACACTTAACTGAGGCCTGAGGAATAGAATACCAAAATCATGGATTTATCAAGGTCTTTAAGCTGAGGGTGTACATGACACTACTGAGTTTGGCTGCTCACTAGAAGTCGAACGTGAGTCATATAGGCTAAGCATACTGTAAAGATTGACCTCAGTACATAAGTCATGAGCTACATGACCTGAGTCTGGAATTTTTGTATTTCATATGACATGATTTGTGACACTAAATGAACCGGAATTCCTATACTAGGAACTTGGAATGCACACTATTCTGTGAGAAGCATATGGTTATAAGTTGTATTCGTAGAACTCAGATGGGTAGCATGCGTAAATAACATGTTGACTATAGTACAAAACTTTGCACTAAGACAGGAATGGGTCAGGAATCATCTTTCCTTACTGATTATGTACACATAGTGGAACTATAACTAGAATTTGAAGGCTTGACTTTTTGACCCCAAATTTTAACTGCTATGCAAGGTTTCAAAAGAAAAGAAACTCATGAATCTGAAGAAGTGTTAACCTGTAAATGAGAGATCTATAACATACCAGTGGCTGCATCAGGAGAACTTTCCTAATTTGGTCGGGACTGAAGTACATAAAGTCTATTTGGGTGTTGCCCACTGATAGCACTGGAATCAGTGCCCTACTATTTTGGGCGATCAGACTGAGCTAAAGAGTGACCATGATAACTTTGAGGAGGGGTTTAGGATAGTATCGGACCTTGTGACCTGACTCGCCACATCTGAAACACACATTAATGTCGGCTCTACACACACCCTTATGATGCTTACTAGACTCTTCGCAAAGAGGATGAGTAAAAACCCTGCTCTCTCTACCCTGGGCCTTGGATCCTGATGCCCATCACTACAGCCCCATCACTACAGTCATTTTTGAACTTTGGTACTGGTGCACTAGCTGAAGAGTGAACTGGGGCTAAATATTTCTTACACAACTAAAAACGATTACCACCCTGGCACCTTGACTGAGTAAAACTATAACTACCTCTTTTGGCCCTCTTATTTTCTCTCCTTCTTCTTAAGTTTTTACTCCTCAATTTTCTTTGCATGGACCATAAGCCTAGATATATCAATCTCCCTAATCAACATCACAGTTCTGCACTCCTTAACTACTCTACCTGATATCCCAAACACAAATTTATTCATTTTGGATCTACTGTCTACTACTACATGGGAAGCATACCTGGCTAACATAGCAAACTTGAGGGAATACTCTTTTACGCTCATGCTACCTTGTCTGAGGTTTATAAACTCTAACACTTTGTTTTTTTTCTAATCTAGGGGAAAGAATATATCTAAGAAGGCTATAGCAAACTCTTCCCATTCTATGGGCTCTGTATCTGTACCCCTATCTACCTTTCACTGTTTAAACCATGTATGGGCTACATTTTGTAGCTGAAAAGCAGCTAACTCTACACTCTTACTGGAAGTCACTCCTCTGATGTCTATGACTTTCTGAACTTGATCGAGGAACTCGTGTGGACCTTCTTCAGACTTTGAACCTGAAAATAAAAAAGGATTTATTCGGGTGAAGTCCTGAATCCTGGATGCATCAGAATTTGCTGCTGGGTTGGCTGGAACAACAGTTGGCCGTTCATTCTGAGCTGCGACTGAACTGGCTAGAGTAGTAGATGTAGTCCTGAATTCTACATAAGAGACATGTTATCCAGAGAATCTAGCTAGACGGGCTGAGGTACTGACTGATTTTTGGTTCCCCTATCGTTAGTCCTTTTGGGAGGCATGCTCTATAAATGAAAGGAAGAAGCATATTAGACTGAGAGTTTAACTTTGAGACTATGCTCACTGGCTCGACAAGAATACTTAAAGAAGGGAAACTGTTCCTAAAATATCTCATAGCCTCCTGCACATGAGTGTGGGGCACTACACACCCATGTACAAGACTCTACTAGATGCGGCTTTTCAGACTTCCTAGGACACTATTGAATCTTAGGCTCTAATACCAAGTTTGTAATACCCCAAATATGGTACCCAAAATGCTACATAATTCCTATGACCCCGAAGGACCACAAGCTAACCCATGACTGATATCTGTAACTGAGCACTGAATAATATAGTAAAATTATGCAGAATACGTAAACGCTGTAAGGCCATAAGGTTCAAAACTGAATTAATACTGAATATAAAACAATGTCTGAAATAGGGAATAACAACAACCAAAACTGAAATAAAACTATATGAAACATGCTTTACACTGAAAGCCTCTAAACTATCTGAAAACTGTGGAGTTGATGGGACATGCCTCAACTAAGTCTGAACTACTGAAATAATAAAGTAATAAAATAATCATGTTATCATTGAATGAAGAGGATTCACTGCTAGTCTGGCTGTTGAACGTCTAATCTAGTAAGGATGCTCAGGAGCTCGTGCTTCTAAACCTATGGTATAAAACATCATAGCAAAAATGTGTCAGTACTTTGAATGTACTGGTATGCAAGTGAGTTTAGTACTTTGAGTTTTGTATAACTAGTATACTTAGATGGAGCTAGCTGAATTTTGTACTATACTGAGTGACTGTATCTGACAGTCCTGAAATTTATAGATCTATCAGAGTTCTATTACTGAGACTGAGACTAAAACTGAGACTATGGGAGGTAATCATCTAACCGACATACCCCAAAACTGGCTGTGGGATCCAACCTATAACCTCAGCTGGAAGGGTGTCAGTACTATGCCACAGGTAAAGACAAGCTGTGAGGTAACCCTCTTTAATAGGAAGCTTTTCCGTCAACCCTCCTATAGAAATAACCCCAAAAGAGATGCATTAGTAGCTATACGCATAGGGGTATATCTCAACCTACGCTGGCTATGTAGTTCTGGAATGCAAGGATTGATTCTTAAGATCACACCCTCCTCTGAATAATAGGTGAATCCCTATCCTTGGGTTCACTCGTTGCTGAATCCTACTCCCAACTGAATAGACACTGAACTGATTAACTGAACTGAACTGATACTAAAGGTATTATTTAGCGAAGCTAAACTGAGTTCACTAAATTTCGTTGACTGACGGAATACTACTTAAATCTTATAACTAACTGAGATTACTGAGATTACTAAGTAAGACTGGACTAATACTGAATTTACTGATTTTTCCTGAGTCATGAGATTGACTAAATTCTACTCATCATGGCTTGATTGAGACGATCATGAAAACATGACATGGCTCAAGGTACATAACAAAATTATCGGGTACAAGTACCCCAAGACTGATAGAATGAAACTGACAACGCTTGACACTTTTGATCATATGACAAATATCAACAATTCATAATTTCATAGCTAGGGATTTCATGAAGCACATGATCATAATAATGTTGCACATGGATAGTAATGCGTATAAACATGGCATAATTTCATACTTCTAATCTTATGAACAACTCATCAAGAAATCACAATGCATAGATTTTGCATGAGAATCATGTTAATCAAGTAGGTATAGCATAACTTAAGAGGCATGACATAATCTTGACACATGAAAACTAAGTACTTGATCATCATTAATTCATTGGGGCATATTATCAAACACCTTGCATACACACTTAGGGCATAGGTATGATCATCAATTTAATACAACATGGTTCCATAATTTAACTCAATTTCATGAATTTCAACCCTATACTAACATAGTTTCATGAAAACAGGATGGGATACAATCTTGGTAGTAATACAACAATAACAACATAAACATAATCAATTCAAAACAAGAACATCATGAAAAATAGTTTAAAATAGGATTCTTGAGCTTCATGGATGAAAGGAGTCCATAAATAAACACTGTGCATACCTTAGTTCTTGATTCTACGAAGATTGACGGAGAGATTCTTGAATTTGGGTCTTGGATTTGAATCCCCAATTGAAAACCCTAGCTTGTTCCTTAGAGAAACTTGAGAGAAGCCTTATATTTTGGATAAAATATGGCTTAATCACGTGTTATTTGGTTTATATAGGGTTGAGAAATTGATCCTTTTAACCCTTGGATGCGTATTATATTTCTGAGAAAATTTCTCGATTTGGCAGGCTGGCGTGACGCGGTGCTACCGAGCTGTGTCACTTGAAATTGCCAACTGGGAACAGGGATAACGACGCGACGCGGTGAAATTGCGTTGAGACACTAGGAAAAGGACGATTCTGAATTTTAGCCCTGGCGCGATGAGCCATAATAGTGGAGGCTTATTGGATTTTGACGATCGCCATTTTGACTTGCTCCGCGATGCGCTGATGGCTCAGGTGGGAAACTGTCTTATTAAAATGGCTCTAACTCTTCACCTAGGTGTCGAATTTGGGTGAATTTGGTATCGATGGAAAGATTATTGAATTTTCCACATAACAAAAAGCAAAAATCTTCAAAATACCACATGTATAAAAGTTGGGACCATACAACCTATTTTCACTAACCTCAAACCACCCAATGAGAGACCTTTACCCCATACGATATAAGGCCTCGAATGAAGCCATCTTAATGCTATAATGATAGTTATTATTATATGCATACTGTATGAGAGGCAAATGGTTGAGCCAACTACCTCCAAAATCGATCACACAAGACCTTCGCATATCCTCCAAAGTCTATATAGTCAGATACGTTTGTCCATCCGTCTGAGGGAGGAAAGAAGTGTTAAGGTTCATAATAGTTCCCAAACCTCTCTGAAAGGAACGCCAAAAGCAAGATAAAAACTGAGTACGTCGATCAGTAATGATGGAAAATTGAGCACCATTCAACTTTACGATCTCTTAAATGAAGAGCATAGCATAATCCTCTATTGAAAAATTAGTCTTCACTAGTAAGTACTGAGCAGACTTGTTCATCCTATCCACAATGACCCAAATCGAATCAAACTGATGGCGAGCCCGCAGAAGACCGATAACAAAATCCTTATTAATCACTTTTCATTTCCACACGAGAAACTCAATAACTTTAGATAAATAACCAAGCTTTAAGTGCTCCACCTTCACTTGCTGACAAATATACACTTGGCCAGAAAATTGGCCACATCCTTCTTCATGTTATTACACCAATAGATCTCTTTTAAGTCTTGATACATCTTTGTCAAACTAGGATGAACGACGTACCTCGACTCATAAGCCTCATCCAAAATTCTTCCTTATAGTCCATCAACATTGGGAATATATAATCTACCTTGGTACCTCAATATACCATCACCACCAATTTCAAAAGCCATCACCTTCTGGTGACCCATATCATTCTTGATATGTATCAAAATAGGGTCAAAGACCTATTTCTCTTTCACCTCAGCACTATAAGATGACTTCAACACATCTTACACAATCACACCACTATTTTTTGAGTCCAAGAGATGAACTCCAAGATTATCCAAAGGATGAATGTCCTTCACTAAATCTTGTTTCTCCTCATCAACATGAAATAAGCTTCCTATGGATAACCTTTTAAGAACATCAGTAACCACGTTAGCTTTACTTAGATGATAATGGAGGATCATGTCATAGTTCTTGAGCAACTCAAGCTATTTATTTCTTGGAGATTCAACTCCTTCTAGGTGAACATATACTGCAAACTCTTATGATAGAAAGAGATGTGAACATAAACCACATATAAATAGTGATGCCAAACTTTTACAGCAAAGACCACAGCCAATAACTCCCAATCATAAGTCAGATAGTTCTTATCCTGCACCTTAAAATGCCTAGAAACTTATGAAACCACTTTACCATACTGCATCAACACACAACCCAGTTCCACATAGTACGTGTCACAATAAATAACAAAACCCTCAGTACCCTTGGGTAGAGTTAAAATCAGAATCGAACTCAACTTCTCTAAACTAGCCTTCAAGCATCAGACTATAGAAACTTCATCTTTTTGAGTCAACTTAGTCAATGGGGCAATAATAGAAGAAAATATTTCCACAAACCTCCTATAATAACTAGTTAAACCTAAGAAGCTCTGAATATCTATTGGAGTCATGCGTCTAGGCCATTTCTTAACTGCCTCAACTTTTTATGGATCGACTATGATCCCTTCACTAGAAACAACATGACCCAGAAAGGTAACATCATTCAACTAAAACACACACTTGGAGAATTTAGCATATAACAACTGATCTTTCAAGGTTTACAACACAATGTGGAGGTGATCGTCATGATCCTCCTCACTCTTAGAATACACCAAAATATCATCAATAAATATGATATAAACAAATTTAAGAACTAAAATACTCGATTCATAAGATCCAAAAACATCACTGTGGCATTAGTCAAACCAAAGGACATTACCAAAAGTTAAAAATGACCATACCAAGTACAACAAGTACTCATAGGTATATCCACCTCCCTAATCTTCAACTGATGGTAACCTGACCGAAGATCAATCTTAGAAAAGCACTTAGCTCCCTAAAGTTGGTCAAATACTTCATTAATTCTAAAAAAAAGAGTAGTTATTCTTCATGGTCACCTTATTCAATTGGCGGTAATATATCCATATCCAATCGGACCCATCCTACTTACACATAAATAGAACAGGAGCACCCCGGGGAGAAACACTAGGGCAGATAAAAATCTTATCAAGGTGATCTTTCAACTGCTCCTTAAGTTGTTTCAACTTAGACAAAGTCATTCCATAAGGAGGAAAAGTGGTACTAAAATCTATTTCCCAATTATGACGAACACAAAAAAGATCATTTGGGAACACTTCAGGAAACTCACAGACCATAGGGATGGATTGAAAAGAAGGACCCTTTTAGTTAGAACCTTTAACCCAAACCAAGTGGTAGAGACACCTTTGGAAATCAACTTTTGGGCTCTAAGATAAGAAATAAACCTTCCCTCAGGGACTCAGGAACCACCTTCCACTCAATTACTGGTTTATTTGGAAATTGGAAATCGACCCTTTAGGTCTGACAATCAACAGATGCATAGAATAAGTACAACCATGTCATTCCTAAGATCACATTCAAGTCTAATATATACAACTCAATCATATCCACTAACAACTCCCTACTATGGATAGATACCACACAATCCCTTTAGACACTTCTAGCCATAATTGAGTCACCCACTAGGGTAGACACGAAAAAGGGATCCGGAATACACTCAAGACTAAAACCAAAAGGGATAGTCACAGAAGGGGTCATATAAGAAAGTATAGACACGAGATCAAACAGATAATATACATCATGAGAGAAAAGTTTTACCATACCAATAACAGAATCAGGAGATGCCTCATGATCCTAATAAATGGCATGATCATATAGAGGATTCTGACCAGTATCGGAGTTAGAGGTAAAACCCTTTGTACAGGAGCTAAAAAAAAGGCAACTGAGAACTTATTATCCCTAGTAGCAACATCACTTGAAGGACAATTCCTTTGAAGATGGATAGGATGGCCACCATATCTGAAATACTCTTTCCTCCCCTCATCACAAAATCCATGGTGCAATAGTCCACAAAATCAGAAAGGACTATGTGATAGTCGGATGGCTTGGCATATAGAGCACTAGATGTCAAATAAGAACCAGAACTCCCCAACTTTTTCTTAGACCACTGCCTACCATCTTTTCCACTATTTTATTAGCCTCAAACCTGCTTAGAATATTGAGATCTCTTACTTTGTCTCTCCCCTATTTTGGCTTGTTTCTTTTTCATCTTTAGCCTGCTATATATATACCACAAGCCTAGAGATATCCATATCACAATTCAGTAAGGCGGCCTTACACTCCAACATCAAGTCTCAAGATAAGCCTGAAGCAAACTTTCTTATCTTAGCCCTTATGCTAGACACTAGCTCAAGAGCATAACGAGACAACTGATGCAACTTCAAGGCATAATCCTTCACAGTTATCCTTCTTTGCTTTAAATTAATGAATGACTCAACCTGCACCTTCCTCAACTCTTGAGGACAGAAGAGATAAAAAAAGCACCAGAAAAGTCCCACTTTTCATACTACTAATGCATTACATCCTTCAACTGGTATGCAATGAACTCCATAGCTTCAGAATCAGAAGCATGCATAGCATAAAAAATCTTTTCTATCTTACCTGTGAAACCTTAAGGATACTCCTCAACCTTAGAACCAATAAAGGTTGGATCATTAAGCCTCTTATGCTGGCCAACCCTAATGGCCCCAAAAGAACTCATAGCAGCACCAGTAGGACCCGACTGACATGATTGAGATGTCACCAATTGGTTTAAAAGATTTATAGAGTGGTGGAACTCAACATTAGTAAAATCTCCATAAGGTGACTAAGAAGGAGCATCACTAGCAATAAAAGGATAAGTGAGGATAGGTGGAACTCCATGAGAGAAATCAGAAGAAGCGACCCTAGATTAGTTTTGAACTCCATAAGTAGGATGAAACTCATCCACAGTATACTCAAGCGGGATACAGGAGTTTTCACAAACATCAAATCTTTTGGGAGGCATGTTTTGAAAAGTGAACAAATAAGAATTAGAGGAGATTTCAACACCCTAGACTCTATAGCTCAAAAGTAGATCATAAGAAAGGGAAACATTCCTAAATATGTTATAGATGTTATCTTATAAGTGTGGTGTGCTACACACCCATAAAAGAGACTCGGTTTGACACGAATTAGTGGATACCTAATGACACAAAACCTAGGCTCTGATACCAAACTGGTCATGACTCAAACCAGGGCCTGGCCATAGGGGTATCTCAAGTCCATCGAGGATCGGAGACCAGCAACGTTGATTACTCAAAAAGATCACAACATACCTAGAAACGACTTAATTTTGAACAAATAACAAGATAAAAATAGTAAGCTCAACTTCTAAGAGTGTCAACATCAATATCTAATCCACAGTAGTATCTAAAAAGCCTTTTTTAATCTAAAATTAATATAAGTTAGGACATTCCCCTGACCCTAACAATGACAATGACAATGTTGATGTGAACTATTTAATTCTAGTCTATAAAAAGAAACTGATGGAATGATCAAGTCTTCTAAAAAATTGAAGCTCACTACTTCACCGCAAATGACTGACGAATTAAGTCGATTAACTTAACACTATATAGGAAAAGTAGAATTACCTTTAGACCCTGCATCGCGTGCGGATACCATGTCTAGAGATGGTTAGTGGCATGAGCACTAGCATGTAACTCAGGAAAAAGATAAAATAATATCAGTCAAAAGTTCAATTTCAAAATCACTATACATGTTCACATACATACACACACACATATATATATATAATAGATGTTGGGGTAGGGAATAATGTTTAGCATGATAGTAAAAGAATATCCTACACTATGTAGCTCAACCATCATAAATAGGCACCCATAGGCTATATGGGTTCAGGTCTCCCTACAGAAAGAGCCCTAGTATGTGCTAGCTGCATGACCTAGAGGTATCAAGGAAGGCCAGGGAATGACCCAACCCTAAATCAATCTAAGATACTAATATATATCAATAGTGTGAACTATGCACACGATCTTCAAGACAAAACCTCATGTCGGCAACCATGAGTTTCCAGTATATGTCATTCAAGACTCACACCTTAACAACTTAGCTACATAACCCCCATTAAGCCCAATTTTAAAAAAGTTTCACAAGACCTATTTATTAACCATAGGATTAACCATTAAGGCACACCATGGGTTTCATCATACCCTTATACTTGCAACCTTATATCTATGCCATACTAATTATATTAGCTTAGGGGAATTCCTCGACCCTCTTTAGTTTTATCAGACCAAAATATATCCATTAATACCTCAAAAATCTATATTTAGTGTTTATCCAATTATGTAAAGTTATAGTATAGGTGAGTAAATCAAATCTCATGACAAAATCCAAAATTCAAACCATTTACACAAGTGTGGTGATAGAACACAAATAATCAAAACTAATTCCAAGATTAAAACATCAATTTGGGGGAATACCTCAACCCCTTATGTTGCATAAAACTAACCTCCAAAGAAGTATGTTGTTGTTGATGCCAAATATAGTAACCCAAGTCAGGTTGGGGTTGAACCCACATTGAAATAACTTGTCAGAATCCACGAGCAGTGCAGAAAAGTAAATGGAGGAATTTGGAAGTAAACTATAAGTAGTAGCCAAACTTTAATGCTTTGAGTTGTAAATACTAGAAGACAAACACTAGAACTATGTTCCCCTGGCTTCTCAACTTCATAAATTTCTCGTGTTCAACCTACCTATTTGGTTGCTCTATATGTAAAGTTGATAAGCTTTGTATTATCAACCGCCTTGTGAACTTATTGATAAATCTCACCCTTTACCTTGTGAGTCTCAGGGAATTTCCATATTGCTCCTTGTCTATAACTTTAGTTCAACTATCACCTTTTGAGTCTCAAGTTGATTAGATGAGATGTATAATAATAAAATGGACGTGAATCTCAAATTAATGTCTTAATCCTCTATTCCCCATCTCAAACTCCCTTATGAGAACATTCTCAAATACAGACATTCCTCAAGATTCTACAATAGCTTTGAGGTCTATTAGTATGAAGAAGATAATAATACATACAACTACTTTAGAATAGATAAATCTACCACTTTCTTTACTTAGTCAATCCACCAGGGTTCCCACAACCCTTGTCAGGAAAATTAGCCGCTCACGTTCATGCAACAATCCATGATAATCAATAAAGAAAGCATGTTATTAATTGCACAAGAATAAGAAGAATAAAATCTGAACTCTTTAATTGAATAATAACCCAAAAATGTAAAGAATAATATAAAGTGTAAGAATGTGTAATAGAATATCTAAGAGTGTAACCTAATAAAAGATTAACCCTAGGGTATTTATAGTATCTCAAAACAACCTAGAAATCCTAATTAAAATAGAATAGGAAAATTAATTCGAAATAAGGTACGACTCGCTTTGTCCACTCATAAGGTATTCTTTTGAGTCATACAATGACTCCCGTATGTTCTCTAGTTTCTGATCTTCTGGGGCTCCAGGTTTCTATTACCTTTATGAATCATACTCATGATTCATTCCTTGATCGTACGACTCGTTTCCCTAACTAGTTACATCTTAGTACTCACTCTTTCATAGCTCTAAGCATTGGTCAGCTTACGATTTAATCATACGAGTTGTACTCAGATTTTCGACTCGCCTTATTATGTCACTTCAACTATGAATGGAAGCTTGATGTTTTTTTCTCCTTACGGTTGTTTGACACGACCTATGTCCTCATCCTATGAATCGTATGCTCAAGTCGTATCTTTCCTTCACTTAGGTTTTTTGCTTGTCTACTTGGCTTTAGTTTTTGTTGTCCTTACGAGTCATCCTACGAGTCGTGTGATATGTTAAAAATTAGTAAGAAGACTCATAACATCTGTAGTTTTTATCTTTTTTAGGTATTTTTCTTCACATTTTCTCCAAGCCTATTATTTACCTGTTGTACCTGCAACAACTACAAAACCACCTCATATCTACTAAAACAACCTAAGTCTAAGCATAAATTCATTATTTAAAGCATCAAAAGTGTTGTGTTTCCATGAAGCATCAACACCCTCAACTTAGAAAGTTTGGGTGTCCTCAGGAAAACAAAAATTAAAAACTACTAATACAACAATGATGCTTAAATAGGAAGATCCTACGATACCTATGGCAGTGACTTCTCAGATTATTTTCTCAACCTTTCTATTCCCCCTTCTAGCTTTAAGTTTTTTAGAACCCGAATATGTATATCAATTTGAACTTGTCGCAAAAGAACTCAAATAAAGCTTTAAACCATGCCTTAGTGAAAATCTTAGCTGTTTTCTCTCAACTCCTCTTTCTTGTTCCAATGATAAAGATTTTTCCTTATTGATTTGTCCTTGCCGAGTTTTTTGATATTGAGTTCTCGAGCTCCCAATTTCTCTGGACTCCTCCACAACTTCATTATCTAGAGACATACATATGATTAAAAAGTTTGGAGCTCTAGCATTCAAGATTTTAGAACTTACTCTTTCTGAAGCAACTCTATAACACAAGGATATTTTATCTTTTTCAACCTCCTTATTTGATTCGGTGATGATATGATCATCAATTTTTTATGAAGCCTCAGCATCATATTAGGATCCACTGCTAGATTTTATTTCTAGCACTTCAATCATATTGTATGTCTCTGCATCTAAAATTAGGGCTTTACTTTCAATGTCATCATTCATTGAATTTTTAGCTTCTTTATCAACTTTCAATATTTGTTCTGAGTCAGTGATTGACCTTGATAACATAGATGATTGATTAGAGATATCAACTTTCATTATATCTCCCTCAGTGCTTTCTCTGAAAAGTTTTCACTGGCATATAGAGTTTCAGACACTGTCTGCTCGAAATCTACTTCAATATCCTCTACATCCATATTTTTATTGTCATTTTCATGATCTGCTTTTTTGATTTCCCTCATAGCAGTATCATGTCACCTGTTTGAATGTCTTCGAACTTTCCTTACTTCTTATCAGTGTCTTCTTTCTCCACATGATGGATTGTATTATATCCGATCAAAACTCTTTCCAAATTAATGGAAGCTAAGGAATTTATCGCTTGACTCTCTGTGGCTTGGCAATATCTTCTTATGTGTCCTGCTTTGCCACACCGATAACATCTGAGAGACTTCTTTGTATAATTGTTAGAAGTCTCTTCCTTCTTTCTAGGTAAGCTTGAACCACTTGAGATTTGAGTATGAGGCATATCTCTTGCTTTTCCTTTATCATTCCTCTTGTCAGCTACAAGAGCATTTAGTTCCCTTTCTTTTACAAATTTATCAGCCAATTGTTTTGCTAGTAACTCTTGGGATGACAACAAATTCTCAAAATCCTCCAGGGATGGTTATTTAGTCCATCCCTGAATTGATGTCACAAAGGGAATATATTCTAGTTTCAAACCACGAATGATAATTCTTCTTATTCATGCTTCAGTGATAGCCTCATCCGTATTCAATAAAGAAATCTTAGAACATAAGTTTTTAATCTTTAAAAAGTACTCAACAATAAAAAGATTACCTTGAGTGGTGTTAGCCAATCCATTCTCCAATATTTGTAGCCGGGCTTCATTTTTCTTGTTAAACAACTGGTCGAGGATCTTCCAAAATTTCATGAGCTGATTTACACCTTATAATATGGTCAAATAAATCAAAAGAGATGGACTACTTTAGAATAAACTCCGCCTTCACGTTAATTTGCTTCTACTTTTTGTATGAACTACTATTCTCTGATCCATCATTTGGAGGACTTGTGTTACTCCCATTGACAACACCCTACAAACTCTCGTCTAAAAGGTATGATTCCATACATATCTTTCAAACTTTGTAATTGGACTGATTTAACAACTCTATTTCCAGTCTATTAACGCGACCGCTTAAATTCATTCATATAAACCAGTTGAATCAACCACAAACCTAATCTTGAAATAAACATGTAAGACCCCATAAAATCCTAAGCTTAACTTAGTCCTTTAAAGCTTGAAAAGAGGTTCCAAACTTAGAAATTTTAGCTAAGTGTTTATATTTAGATTTATTTTAGCCTTCATAAGTTGGTGATCTTATTTTACAATCCTTACAACCTTAAAATACCAATTTTTAGGTGGATTCATGATCAGGAATATCAGTAGGTGTTCTCGGACGAGTTTCAAATTTTTTGAATATCATTTGGGGCATATTTGGGAGTCCAAAATAGTAGATCAACATGATATCGATGCGTCGCATGGCCTATCATGTCGATAAATATTTTCTGAAGCTCCCAGTACAAATTCTAGTGAGCTGATGCGATCTCAATGAATTGCGTCGGCATCGTGTGGACCCCATCACCGCAGTGCGTCGGTTTGTGCGTAGCTGGGCATGTTTTTAGTAATTAAAAAATCCACATCTAGAGGGATATTTGGGTCATTTCCTACTTTTATTCAACCTTAAAACATGAGATTAAACATTCCAAAAGGAAAAATCACTCACTTTCTCTCAAACTTCTTTCAAGAACAAACCCTAGGGCATTCAATTTCAAGTTCAAGCTTCAAGAACACACTATCAATCTTCGCGAATTTATTTACCAAGGTATGCTAAGTGTTCATTCATGGGTTCCTTTCACCCATGAAGTCCAAGAATCCTTTTTAAAACTACAAGTTTATGATTTCATGATTTACATGTTGGAATTGGATTATGTTCATATGTGAATTGATGTTTATGGTTTAATTCTATGATTTATTACAAGTTTCATAAAAACTAGATAATTGTGGGTTGATTTACATGATCTTCATGTTGAACTCTTGAACTACAAGTTGAATGTAGTAGCCATGATATTATTACATGTTTTTGCTATATGAAATAACCATGCTCCCCAAGTGTTTGTTAAAATGCTTATGTGAATTGACTAGTGAACGCATGACATGTTATTATATGATTCCATTCATGCACAAGCTCATGTATATCAAGTGTTTGACAAAATGTCTAAATAAATGCATTGTTAGTAAGCAAGTATTATTATGCTTTTAAGGTTATGCTATGTTTTACTTTCCATGCTATCCAGTCCTGGGGGTACTTAATATCTGAAATTCTAGTATTTGACGTAGAGCTATAGTAGTTACAAAATAGTCTCAGAAATATTACGATCAGTAGTATTAAGTCAATATAAAACTCACTGTATTCAGTTAGATAACGAAACTCAGTGAACTTAGTCCAGATCAGTTAGTTAACACGATTAGTAATAGTTTAGTCTAACCTAGTACAGTTTAGAAATCAATTCATTGTCTATTCAGTTGGGAGTAGGATTCAACACTAAGTGAACCCAAGGATGGGGACTCACCTACTAGTAGAGGGTGTGATCCTTAGAAGAAGTCCTTGCATTTCAGAACTACATAGCCAGTGTAGGTTGATACATCATCCTGCCAGTTAAGGGTTGATAAGGTGTCTTACTTGTCTGTTGAGGGTACCACCATTCTAATTAAGAGCACCTTCCAGATGAGGGTGACTCAATAACTTGTCTTTACCCATGGCATGGTTCTAACACCCTTCCAACTGGGGTTACAGGTTCGACCCCAATTAGTTTAGAGAGGGGCATATCAGTTAGATGATTACCTCCCATAGTTTTAGTTTCAGTTTTAGTCTCAGTATAGAACTCATTTTAGTTCTACTAAACTAGGACTATCAAACACAATTACCTAACTCAGTATAGAACTCAGTTCAGTTTTATAGAATCAGGACTGTAAAAAATAATCACCTAGCTAACAGTAATGCAGTTATCAATAAACTCAAATATCAGTTATTCAGTTATCTGAACCTAGTATCCATGTTAATATGATCTCATTTATAGTATACGTAGTTATGTGCATTATATTTCATAATCAGTATATACAGTAATTTCATTTATATATGTACTCTCATCCAGTTATATTCATGTTACTCAGCTGGTTATTGTTCATGCATATGAACCCATGTATTCAGCCTTACCTCACTTAGCATAACAGTACATTCAAAGTACTGATGTATACCTTTGTTTTGTGCTATGATGTCTTATATCATAGGTTCAGATGCACGGGCTTTTTATCGTACGTAGCAGCCCATCTTATCAGCAGTAGAATTAGTGGTGAGTCCTTATAGTTTGAGGACAGAGTTGTTATTTTAGTATTTTAGTATATTTTTAGTATTCGGAGTTAGTTAGGGGCTTGTCCCATCAACTCCTCCTTCATTCAGTTAGAGGCTTTTAGACTAGATTATTTCAAATAGATGCTCAATTTTTGGTATTTATTTACCAGTATTTGATTTTAGTTATGAACCTTATTATAGATTTAGCCTAATTTCTGTATTATTACGGTATTATTACTCAGTTATTACAGCAGGTATCAGTCATGGGTTAGATTATGGTCCTTCGGGATTATGAGCACCATGTGACATCTGGGGTGTAGACTCGAGGTATTAGAAACTTGGTATCAGAGCCTAAGGTTCACTGATTCCTAGGAAGTCTGAAAGCCGCATTTAGTAGAGTCTTAGGCATGGGTGTGTTACGTGCCACACTTAGGAACAAGAGGCTATGAGGTATTTTAAGAAAAGTTTCCCTTCTTTCAGTATTTATATCGTGCGAGTGAGCATGAGCTCAAGTTAAACTCTCTGTCTAATTTAAGTTTTCCTTCTATTTATAAAATATGCCTTCAAAATGGACTAACGAAGAAGAATGGGAAACCAGCCATTACCTTCGCCTATCTAGCCATATCCCCTGAATGAGCATGTTTTCTATACAGAATTCAGAGAAGTTTTCACCACTCTAGCTCATTCTGTAGCATCCTAGAATGAGCATCCAACTGCCGTTTAGGCCAACCTAGTGGCCAATACTGCTGTAGTTAGAATTTGGGACTTTACTCAAATAAATCACCCATCATTTATAGGGTCTAAGTTAGATGAGGACCCACATGAATTCCTTGATTAGGTGCATAAAGTCACAGATATTATGGGGCTGACTACTAGCGAGAGTGCTGAGTTAGCTACATATCATTTACAGGATGTAGCTCACTTGTGGTTCAAGTAGTGAAAGGTAGAGAGGGTTGCTGATGCAGGGCCCATAGAATGGGAAGAGTTTTCCATTGCTTTTTTTGATAGGTTCTTCCTACTAGAGTTGAGAGATGTAGAGCTTTTAATCTAAAATAGGGCAACATGATAGTGAAAGAGTATTCTCTTAAGTTTACTTAGTTAGCTAGATATGCCCCTCATTTGTAGTAGATAGCAGATTTAAGATGAGTAAACTTGTGTTGGGTGTGTCTAACAGTGTGGTTAAGGAGTGTAGGACAACAATGCTGATTAAGAAGATGGACATATCCAGGCTCATGGTCCATGCTCAGCAATTAGAGGAGGATAAGAATAAAGAGAAAAAGAGGGAGAAAAATGGGTTATAAAAATTAGCTTCAACTTTGCTTAGCCTAAGTTAGAGGGTGGAAATCATTCCCAGTTCCACACGTAATCTTCAATTCCATCTCCGTCCTTAGCCAGTGCTCCAGTGCCAAAATTCAGAGATGGAAATAAAGATAAGGCAGTAGGACCTAAACCCCCAGGTAGTGTTAGCAGTGCCCGAACAAATCCTCTTTGCCAGAAGTGTGGTAGAAACCATCAGGGTGTCTGTAGAGCTGGCAACAATGTGTGTTTCAAATATGGCAACCTAGGCCATAGAATCAGAGATTGTCCTCAGTTAGGTTCTTAGGGTCAGTATAATCATCCTTCAGCTCAGTTCGATCACCCAAATCAGCAGGGTGCTGCTTCCAGTGCCACTAGTGGGTAGCGTCCAAACAGACTCTATGTACTCCATTCCCGATAGGATTAGGAAAGTTCTCTTGATGTGGTCACTGGTATGTTACAAGTTTATCATTTATATGTTTATGCTTTGTGAGATTCAGGAGATTCTTTGTTCTTTGTAACTTTTTATATAGCTTTTGACTTTAGAGTCAGTCCCGAAATCCTAGCAGAACCCTTTTCAGCCTCTACCCCAGTGGGTAAATCTGTCATAGCCCAATGGGTGTACTGGAACTGTCTGGAAATGGTATCTCAAAAAGTCACTTCAGAAGACTTAGTATAATTAGAGATGATAGATTTTGATGTCACTCTCGGTATGGATTGGCTTCATTAATGCTATGCTTCATTTGATTGCAGAAACAAAATTGTCCATTTTAAATTTCCAAATGAACCTATCCTTGAATGGAGAGGTGGTACTTCAGCACTTAGGGGTTAGCTTGTTCCTTACCTAAGGGCGAGAAAAATAATACCTAAGGGGTGTGTTTATAATCTTATTCGAGTTAAGAATTCTAGTTTTGATACCCCCAGTCTTGAGTCAGTTCTAGTATTATGTGAATTTCCTGATGTGTTTATCGAAGACTTCCCGAGGTTCCTCTCGAATGGGAAATTGACTTCGGAATAGACCTTTTTATCGACACTTAACTTATATCTATCCCTCTATACAGAATGGCTTAAGCAGAACTCAATGAATTTAAAGAACATTTGAAAGATCTCCTAGATAAGGGATTCATCAGACCCAGTGTATCCCCTTGAGGTGCAATAGTTCTATTCGTGCATAAGAAAGATGGTTCTCTCAGAATGTATATTGAATACTGTCAGTTGAACAAAGTCAGAATCAAGAAAAATTATCCACTTCCCAGAATCAATGACTTGGTTAACCAACTTTAGGTTGCCAGTTACTTTTCTAAGATAGACCTTAGATCAGGCTATCATCAGCTCAGAGTCAGAAAATGTGACATTTCAAAAATAGCTTTCAGAACTTGATATGGTCACTTTGAATTAATAATCATGTTATTTGGTCTTACTAATGCCCCAACAACCTTTATAAACTTGATGAATTGCGTGTTCAAGCAGTACTTGGATATGTTCATCATCGTCTTCATTGCTGACATTGTTGTCTACTCCCACAGTGAAACTGATCATACAGACCATCTCAAAATAGTATTACAAACTCTCAGAACCCATTAGATGTTCACCAAATTTAGTAAGTGCAAATATTGGCTAAGGTCAGTAGCTTTCCTTGGCCATATAATTTTTGGTGATGGCATTAGAGTTGATCCTCAAAAGATTAAAGTAGTAAGAAACTAGCCTAGGCCTATCTCTTCATCAGATATTAGGATTTTCTTGGATTTGGATGGCTATTACCGATGGTTCGTTGAAGGATTTTTTTCCATTGCATCCTCCATGTCCAGATTGACTCAGAAGAAAGTCAAATTCTAATGGTTAGATTGTTATGAGAAGAGTTTTTTGGAGTTAAATACTCAACTCACTACAACCCTAATTTTAACTTTACCTGATGGTTCATATGGGTTTGTGGTATATTGTGATGCTTTCAAAGTCAATTTGGGGTGTATTTTGATGCAGAGAGGTAAGGTCATAGCCTATGACTCTAGACAACTTAAGCCCCATGAAAAGAATTACCCCTCTCATGATCATGAGTTAGCAGCTGTAGTGTTGCCTTAAAGATTTGGAGGCACTATTTGTATGGGGTGCATGTTGGTTTTTTTACAGACCATAAAAGCCTACAGTAGGTATTTTCTCTGAAATACCTTAATCTTAATCAGAAAAAGTAGTTAGAGTTGTTGAAAGACTATGACATGAGTGTTTTATATGTTCCAGGCAAAGATAATATAGTGGTTGATTCTCTCAGTAGGATGTCTATGGGCAGTGTTGCCCACGTAGAGGATAGAAAGAAGAAGTTAGTTCTAGAAGTTCATCAGCTTGCCCAACTAGGTGTCTGCTTAGTCGATTCAACAGAGGGTAGAGTATAGGTGCAGAATAGTTCAGAATCCTCTTTGGTTTTTGAGGTAAAAGAAAAGCAGAATAGAGATCCCAGTTTAGTTGAGCTGAAACAGTTAGCCAGAGATCAGGAAGTAGTAGTTTTCTTCCAAGGGGGAGATGGTGTTTTGCGTTGCCAGGGAAGACAACGTGTGCCATGTGTAAATGGCATAAGACAGCGAATTCTTATAGAAATGAATAAAGCGCTCTACTAGATTCACCAGGGGCCACCAAGATGTACCGCGATTTGTGGGAGGTCTATTGGTGGAGTGGCATGAAGAAATACATTGCAGAGTTTGCGTCTAAGTGCTTTACATGTCATCAGGTTAAGATTGAGCATTAGAAGCCTAGTGGACCTATGCAGGAGATCGGTATTCTCATATGGAAGTGGGAAGAGGTGAACATAGATTTTACAACGGGTTTGCCCCGTACTCAACGCTAACATGATTTGATTTTGGTTATTCTGAATAGGATGACTAAATTATATCACTTCTTACTAGTTTATACCTCTTAATTAGCTGAGGATTATGCCAAGTTTAATGTTAGAGAGTTGTTCAGATTGCACAGTGTTCCATTGTCTATCATTTCAGATAGAGGTACACAGTTCACCTTTTATTTCTAGAAGGCCTTCCAAAAGGGTCTTGGTACCCAAGTTTACCTCAGTACAACCTTCCACCCTTAGACTAATTATCAAGTAGAAAAGACCATTCAGACTCTAGAAGATATGCTAAGAGTGGGTGCCATTGAATTTAAGGGTAGTTGGGATGACCACTTACCCTTGATTGAGTTCACATATAATGACAGTTATCATTCCAGCATTCAGATGGCTCTGTTTGAGATACTTTATGGAAGGAGATATAGATCTCCTATTGGCTGGTTTGAAGTAGGTGAAGCCATAGTGGTAGGGCCTGACTTGGTATTTGATACCTTGGAAAAAGTTCAGTTGATTAGGGAAAGGCTTGAGATAGCTCAGTGCCGACAGAAATCATATTCATATGTGTGAAAGAAGGATCTCGAGTTAGAGATTGGTGCTTATATGTATTTAAAAATCTCTTCTATGAATAGAGTGAAGAGGTTTGGCAGGAAGGAGAAGCTCAATCCCCAATATGTTAGTCCTTACTAAATTCTCATCCGTTTCAGAAAGATAGCTTACGAGCTTGAGTTGCCTTCAGACATAGCTTCAGTACATCCAGTGTTTCATGTCTCTTTGCAAAAGAACTGCATAAGTGACCCAGTAGTTGTATTCCCTTTAAAGGGCATAGATGTTTAGAATAGTCTCTCTTATGAGGGAGTTTCAGTCAAAATTCTTGACCATCAGGTTCGCAGACTGAGGAACAAAGAGTTCCTTTAGTTAAAGTTCTTTGGCGGAATTATTCTGTTGAGGAAGCCACTTGGGAAGCTGAAGTAGATATACGAACCAAGTATCCTCACCTCTTCTCTGGAAACTAACACTCAGCTCAAGGTTACAGTCTTTCTTATATATACTCAGCCTCATGCTCAAATTTTCTTTACCAACTTGGTAACAGTTTTAGCTGCATAGCATTCTTATGTCATGTATGCTTTCATGAAAATAGTTCAGTCATGTGTCATGTTTACAGAATTCAATCATGCTTTAGTTGTGCATGTCCAGTATATAAACTCAGTCTATCAGTATCCTCAGCTTATCCAGTCTTATACGAAGATGAATGTTCCCAAGGGGGAGATATTGTAAGACCCTGCAAAATCCTAAGCTTAACTCAGTCCTTTAAATCTTAAAAATAGGTCCCAGACTTAGAAATTTTAGCTAAGTGTTTATACTTAGAATTATTTTAGCCTTCATAAGTTGTTGATCCTATTTTACGATCCTTACGACCTTAAAATATCGATTTTTAGGTGGATTCATGATCAGGAATGTCAGTAGGTGTTCTCGAATGAGTTTTTGATTTTTCAAACATCATTTGGGGCACGTTTGGGAGTCTAAAATAGTGGATCAATGCAATCTCAATGCGTCTCATCACCTATCAAATTGATAAATATTTTCCCCAGCTCCCAGTTCAAGTTCCACTGAGTCGGCGTGATTTTGATGCATTGCGTCGGCCATCACATTGACCCCATCGACGTGGTGCGTCGATCTACGCGTCGCTTGGAATTTTTTTAGTAATTAAAAAATCCACATCCAGAGAGGTATTTGGGTTATTTTTCCAATTTATTCAGCCCTAAAACACGAGATTAAACATTCCAAAAGGTAAATCACTCACTTTCTCTCAATTTATCTCAAACTTCTTTCAAGAACAAACCTTAGGGCATTCAATTTCAAGTTCAAGCTTCAAGAACATACCATCAATCTTCACGAATTTATTTACCAAGGTATGTTAGGTGTTTATTCATGGGTTCCTTTCACCCATGAAGTCCAAGAACTTTTTTTAAAACTACAAGTTTATGGTTTCATGATTTACATGTTAGAATTGGATTGTGTTCATGTGTGAATTGATGTTTGATGTTTAATTCTGTGAATTATTACAAGTTTCATGAAAACTAGATAATTGTGGATTGATTTATGTGATCTTCATGTTGAACTCTTGAACTACCAGTTGAATGTAGTAGCCATGATATTATTACATGTTTATTGCTATATGAAATAATCATGCTCCCCAAGTGTTTTTAAAAATGCTTATGTGAATTGACTAGTGAAAGCATGCCATGTTATTATGTGATTCCATCCATGCTCTAGCTCATGTATATCAAGTGTTTGACAAAATGTCTAAATAAATGCATTTCTAGTAAGCAAGATTATTATGCTTTTAAGGTTATGCTATGTTTTACCTTCTATGCTATCGAGTCCTGGGGTATTCAATACTCGAAAATCTAGCTGTTAACCTAGAGCTATAGTAGTTATAGAATAGTCTCAAAAATATCACGATCAGTAGTATTCAATCCATACAGAATTAAGTGTATTCAGTCAAATAATAGAACTCAGTGAAGTCAGGCTAGACCAGTCAGTTAACAGATCAGTAACAATTAAGTCCAACCTAGTACAGTTTAGAAATCAGTTCTGTGTCTATTCAGTTGGGAGTAGGATTCAGCCCCGATTGAACCCAAGGATGGGGACTCATCTGCCAGTAGAGGGTGTGATCCTTAGAAGCAGTCCTGGTATCCTAGAGCTACATATCCAGCGTAGGTTGAGACATCAACCTGTAAGTTGAAGGTTGATGAGGTGTCTTACCTACCAGTTGAGGGTACCACCATTCTTATTCAGAGCACCTGCCAAATGAAGGTGACTCAGCAACTTATCTTTACACGTGGCACGGTACTAACACCCTTCCAATTGGGGTTACAGGTTGAACCCCAATCAGTTCAGAGAGAGGCATGTCGGCTAGATGATTATCTCCCATAGTTTCAGTTTCAGTCTCAGTATAGAACTCAGTTTAATTCTACAAAACCAGGACTGTCAGACGTAGTCACCCAATTCAGCATAGAACTCAGTTCAGTTCCACAAAATCAGGAATGTTAGAAACAATCACTCAGCTACCAGTAATATAGTTATCAGTGAAGTCGGATATCAGTCATTCAGTTATCAGAACTCAGTACCCAGTGTTAATATTATCTCAGTTATAGTATATGTAGTTATGTGCATAGTATTGCATAATCAATATTTACAACATTTTCATATATACATGTACTCTCATCCAGTTATATTCATGTTACTCAGCCAGTTATTGTTCATGCATATCAACCCATGCATTTAGCCTTACCTCACTTAGAATGCCAGTATATTGAAAGTACCGATGCATACCTTTCTTTGGTGCTATGATGTCGTATATCATAGGTTCAGATGCACGGGCTCCTGATCGTACTTAGCATCCCATCTTATCAGCAACATACTTAGTAGTGAGTTCTGTTATTTCAAAATTTCAATATATTTTCAGTAGTTGGAGTTAGTTAGGTGCTTGTCCCATTAACTCCACCTTCAGACAATTAGAGGCTTTTGAACTAAATTATTTTAGATAGATTGTCAGATTTTGGTATTTATTTACCAGTATTTGATTTCAGTTATGAACCTTATGAAAGATTCAGCCTAATTTCCACATTATTATAGCATTATTACTCAGTTGTTGCAGCAGATACCAGTCATGGGTTAGCTTGTGGTCATTTGAGATTATGTGCACCGTGTGACATCCGGGGTGCAGACTCAAGGCGTTACAAAACACAAGTCAATCTATGACTTTGACTCTGATACCATGTAGAGAATAACAGAAGAAAGGTGTCATTGGAGATACCTTCTGCTAGGCCAAGATCGATAACTAAGATTGGAAGATTCAACTAAAAAAGAGGAAGCTTTGAAAGAAGAGACTTTGTTTTGGAAGAAGTCTTCTTGAAATGGATTGTTTTTGGGTTGGTTACAAATGCCTAATGTCATCCCTTACTTATACTTATGTAGGGATGATTCTAGATAGAGGCGGATCCAAGATTTAAAGTTTGTGGGTTCCCCATGTTAGATAAAAATAAAACCAAATAGTAACTAAACGAATTTGAACCACAACCAAGAGGTTAATAAAACTTTTACAAGTCTCTCTACTCCATTAGACCAACAGTACACTTTGTTTTATCGATTCCCAACTTATAATTCTTATATAATTACTATATTTCTCTATATAAATATTAGATACGCAAGAAAGTTACTGGGTTCCCAGGAACCCCTATCCAGGCTCCTAGATCCCCCCCTGATTCTAGATACAACAAATCTAGAGTGTTTTATTCTCTTCCACAAATATCTACCACCTTCTAATATCTAGATCTTTCCTAAATACAAATATCAAATAGACTACACTATCCTTTACTAGATTCTTCTACCTAGAATTACCTAGAATTTCTAGATATTTCTTCAAGTTGATTATCCTAAATACGATACTAGACTATTCTAGAAACCTAACTAGAAATCTATGATTCCAAAATTCTACTTTAACATTTTCACACCCTGAGGAACAAAGTCTCCTAACATTACTAGACTACTAGAGGGGGGTATCAATATAAGAATACTTCTAGTTGTCTATCCTAGTTAGAGTTAACTATGTTTTTCCTTTACATGCCCCTTAAAGTTGGGCAATATGTGGGAACACCGTCAACTTTCTTCTCAATATCTGGTAGCGTGCTTTAGGCAGAGCTTTAGTGAGAGTATCGACTATTTGATCGTGAGAGCTGAGATAATTAACTATAAGAGCCTTGTCTCGGACCTTCTCATGGATAAAATAAAAATCTATTTCCATGTTCTTTATGCATGAATGGAATATTGTATTGGCAGTTAAATAGGTGTCCCTAAAGTTGTCACACCAAAGAATAGGTGCGGCCAAAACAAGACAGCCAATCTCTTTAAGGACCAGTTTTAACCACGTGAGCTCAGAGGTAGCACATGTAGGTGCTTGTTACTCTGATTCAGTACTCAAACGAGATACAACCATCTGCTTTCTTGATGCCCAAGAGATTAAATAAGAACCAAGGTAGATTACAAAACTAGTAGTGAACTTTCGATCATCAAGAGAACCACCCCAATCAACATCACCATAACCGTGTAAAATCAAAGAGGAATACTGGGTAAGAAAATACCATATAAGGGAGTGAATTTGATATATCAAAGTATTCATTTCACTACCATCCAGTGAGAATCCAGTGGAAAATGCATGAAATAGGATACTTTGTTCACTGAATAAGCGATATCAGGACTTATAAATGTTAAATACTGTAAAGCACTGATATTACTTCAAAAAAAAGTTTGATCATGAAAGGGTTGACCATCAGAGGAGGATAATCTACTTGAAGATGAAGCAGGAGTAGCCACCGAGTTACACGAATCCATTTGGGAATGCTTAACAAAGTTAGAGACATACTTTTGCTGGTACAAATGCAAGCCACGGGCTGTCCAGGTTGCTTTAATGCCCAAAAAATAAGAAATCTTGCCCATATATTTGATGAAAAATCAAGATTGAAACTTAGAAACAAGAGAGCTAATGCAGCTAGAATTATTACCCATAACCAAGATATCATCAACATAAATCAACCAAAATATTTTAACACCACCATAATGGAAATAGAACAAGGAACTATCTACTTTAGAGCACCTAAAACCAAAGGATATTAGAGAATAAGTGAGGCACTTATTCCACATGCGAGAGGCTTGTTTAAGTCCATAAAGTAACCGTTAGAGTAAGCACACATAGTCTGGTCAGGAAGGATCAACAAAACCCCAGAGGTTCAGACATATAGACAACTTTGTCCAGAAATCCGTAAAGAAAGGCATTTGAAATATCCAACTGAGTAATGTGCCAAAAATAATAAACAACTAGTGACAAGAGCAGCTTAATAATGGATGATTTAACTGTCGGGCTAAATATATCAATATAGTCAATGCCTGATATTTGATGATAGCCCTTGGCTACGAGTCTCACCTTAGCTTCCAAGTTCTATTTAGTATAAGGGCATTGTATTCATCAGGCATAGCTTGGTGCCAATTTCTATATTTTGCAACTTCCGAATAGCAAGTAGGGTCTAATGAAACCAAATTTATAGCTGAAAGTGAGAAGGCCTATTATGATTTTAAAGAGCCTGTTTATGTACGAGTCACCATTTATTGGGACTTCATAGGTATAGGATGCAAAGAAATATTAAATGGCGAGATACCTATGGGAAGATATTCTTGCAAAGATCTAGCAGGATCTATTAGATTAGGTGCATTGGCAGAAGCTAGTTGCATAGTATTATTTTGACACCCATCTATGGGCACATTAGAATAGGGGGATACTGTAACAATAGTTGGCATTGGTAACTGAACGGTAAGAGGTGTGCTATCAAAACTGGCCAAAGTACCGGGCACCACATCATTTCGTACAATAAAAGGAAAAGTACGTTAATAAAAAACAACATGATGAGCGATATAAAACTTAGATGAGAGAGGATCAAAACACTTATTATCTTTATGAATTTAGTTGTAACCAAGAAAAACATAAGTTTTAGAGCGATGAGATAACTTATCTTTTATGTAAGGAAGAAGCCATGGAAAGCAACGACATCCAAAAATATGCAAATAGGAATAATCAAGATCTATTTGCACAAAATACTAAAAGGAGAGGAATTATTCAATTGTGGAGTAGGCAATCTGTTATTGTATATATAGCAGTGCCAAAAGCATTGGTCCAAAAATTTTGAGAAACATTAGCATAATTTAACAAGGCACGCCTAATTTCAACTTTATGCCTACATTTTCTCTCTACACAACCATTTTGTTCTAGAGTATACAGGATGAACATTGAACAACACCATTACCTCACAAATAATTAGTTAATGCCTAAAATTCACCCCCCTCTCTAGTTTGTTTGAAATTATTTTATTGGACGACCGAAGAATTTTTCCATAATTTACGAAACTGAATAAAGATAGATAAAACTTTAGACCTAAACTGAAGAAAGTATTAAACTGAAGAAAGTAAATCCTAGTATATTTACTAAAGTGATCAAAGAAGATAACATAATAATGATAGCCATCATTAGAAATAATTTGGAAAAGACCCCAAACATCTGAACAAATTAAATCAAAAGGCCCTGTGGCCCTAAAGCTAGACTCACTCAATGGGAGTTTGTGACTCTTACTAACAGAACACGTAGAGCATAATTTAAGAGATAAACTGGGGATGACACAAAGACACTTGACGACAAAGCTTTATAAATTATAGGATAGGATGCATATGTTAGTCGCGCATGCCAAACATCAAGTGACGCATCATATGAAGCAGGGGATGATGGTGATTTTAAAAATTGGAAGGGAGTAAAAGTCCTCAATTTTTTGCCCTTTGTGAAGAATTGCCCTCGTTGCCAAATCCTTTATCAAAAAATAGTTAGGAAAAAATTCAATCAAAATTTAATTAGATGTTGTGAAAGGACTAATAGATAGTAAATTTTGAGTGGCAGTAAGAACATGTAAAATATTATCTAGAGTAAATTTTTAATTAGAAATAGAGAGTGATCCTTGACCTACGTGACACATAGGTAGCTTGGAACCACTACCTAAAGTTACTTCTTCTAGAACTTGAAAAATTGTCAAGATTAGCTATAAGATGATGTGTGGTGCCACTAGCCATTAACCAATTTTGAGTAGGTTGAATCATGGTGCTAACTAAATTGGAAGAGAGTCATATAGAGACCCTATTACCATTGTTGATTTTGGGAGATGAGCAAAAATGTGCAATACGACCCTTTTCTTTACAATTGTGACAAATAATTACAGATATATTAGAGTATGGAGATTGTACCCCAGACTGATTTAACAGAGCAGAACTCTGAAAGTTATGATTTTAAGAAGATTGGGTAAATACTTGATTAGAAGAGCGACCATGCCCTCGACCACTTCTACCTCTACCACGACCACGTGTAGTAGGAATAAAGCTCTGAGTATATTTAGCTGAAGGAGAAATCACATTAAGGGCTTCATTCCTTTTCAGTTGTCTTTCTTCGGGCGACAACATGCTATATAAAGTATAAAATATGACATCTTCTTGACGTGCCTCAAATACTATAGTAAATGGATGATATGCAGAGACTAAACCCTCATGAAGAAATTCAATAAGATCATCATCGTTGATGAGATACTGTAAAACAGCCAACCTATTTACAATCCCTTTTACCTTTTGGACATAAGTCTCAATGCTTGTATTGTTATGGATTAAAGTATGTAACTATGCTTTGAGCTCACAAATTTGTGGTTTGGATCTGGTTGCATAGGCTGCAACTAATTTATTCCATGTTGCATGGGTAGTTTCATTACCAAATAATTGTGATAGTATATTCTCGGATACTAATGCGACAATCCAACTTAAAACAAGTTGGTCTTCATGAACCAATGCTTTATAAGATGGATTTAGTTGATTGTCTTCTATAATTTTATCTTGAATAGGTTCATTACTATCAATATGATGGTTGAGACCACACCTACAAAGCATTGGAAGAAATTTTGTTTTCCATAGCAAGAAGCTTGATGACGTAAGCTTCATGGGTAATTGATGAGCAAGGTTAGGAGTTGTGGAATAAGTTATCATGGGGTGGTCGAAGCAGCAACTATAGTTCTTGACATGCCTAAGGAATTAGTGACATATCCCATTGCTGGATTATCAAGGGAACGTTGTTCTCTTTAGAAAAAAAATTAGAGGTTTGTTTAAACCACTAGGGCTCCGATACCATGAAATAAATGTTTTTCTCTTTATTTCTCTGAAGGTAGAAATCAACACTTATACAAGAGTTTCCCAGGGAAACCAAGTCTCCTAAAATTACTAGAAAACATAGAGAGGGGTATCAATGTATAAATACTTCTAGTTGTCTATCCTAGTTAGAGTTAACTACGTTTATCCTTTATAGAGGTAAAAGTAAAAATAAGATGTCGCAGTTGGACTTGTTAACTTGAAATAGCACAGATGAATTGGTTGATCACTCGAATGAAAAAAAAAGTTTTCAACCCATCCTCCTTTCTAATACCACCCCAATTCCGCCTCCCCCCTAGCCAAACCGGTCCAGGCCAGTTCTTAATTATTAGGCTGAGACGAACTGGTTTGGGCTAATCCAATTCATTAGTTGACACCTAAAAATAATATTAATTTAATCTGCATCAGAAATAGGTAAGAAGTTAACTAGATAGGAGCCAATTATGCAGAAAAGATAAAGCTATATACCGTAGCAGCTCAGTATCATCCGCGGTCTAAAGTTAGACTTAATGAGAGGTCCCATTTTTTTTTTTAATTTTTAGAATAGAGGATGAGTGATAATTGAGATGTGAAACTTGTAAAAATTTGATAATTCAAGTTTATTCTTTATGTCATTATCTCTTTTTTCAAAGAAACTTATATCCCTATTATTTTAAAAATAGGACCTCTCAAATTTAGAGGCCTAAAATATTTGTATGTTTGTTTGTTTTGTCTTTAGAGCCGCCCCTAGTGATCCGATATTTATTAACTGGAACAAGCAGTGTAGAATATACTCAAATACATAGTTTAAAGGATTATTGATTTGGTTTCACTAGTCTATAGTGTAATCACATGTATAAAATATGAACCACACTGAAAGTTCACAGTCTATGAATCGTACCTTGTTATAGTTATTTTAGTACTTTTTGGAGAAGAAATCTTCAAAGAATCTTTTGCCGAAACTTGAGTAATTAGAGAAGGAAGAATAATATTTATCTTTTGTTTGTCTTTCTTGTAGAGAATCAAAAGATGCATTGGTTTCTCCTGTAAAAACCCTTTTATAATTCTGAAAGGACATAACTATTCAAATAGTTGTGTCTCTTCCTTTTTTTATTTGCTGAAGAGACAAAACTCTTTAGCTATATATTCTAAAAGACATGTCTTTTCTCCCTATTATTTATTAATATTAATAATAATAATATATTATTTATCTCTTAATATGAATCTGGGTTGACCCACATGGGTGATCCGATCCAATTTCCTTCATCTCCCACTCACACATAGTGGGTCAATTCTCATTCCTATTCTGTAACATTCATACTTAACGACTAGACTATGTGACCAGTGCATACTTCGAGAGCTTTGTTGCTATACATCTATTAGGAATACACAACATCTTCATCAATGAAACTTTGAGTAGATTATAGCATGCAGTACCCTAGATCATATATCACATCTATATTGCTCATCATCTCTTTTTATTAATTTTGAGTTCATCATTATTTACTTGTTTCACAGATAAACATAAAAGACATCAATGAACATAATTAATGTTATAATATCCAATGATCTTTCTCATCTCAAGAATCTCTTAATCTCAATGTGGTATGCTTTTCTAGACATATCCCACCAGACTGAATCAAACATGATCTTTTGGCAACATACTAAGATAGAAAATGCCAAATTAAATCTCAGGAAACTAAGTAAAGTTATAAGGATACAATGTGGAAGTTACTTACAATATTTAGGGCTTCACACAACAGCAAGTAGAGACTAAACTTGTACTGCCCTTAAGGATCACTTTACACATAAATGGTATGAAACATGTATCACAGTATTGCCTCGTTTTCAATGGAGATTATGTCTTTTATAAAGTAAATATTGTGCAGATGATAGTTCAAACAACTCATGTCTAACTTTGAGTTCACAAATCTGCTCAACTATTTTATTCTTCAGAACTCACATCTGGCATTAGAAACAGACTAACTCCTTTTAATGACATATAATTGCACACAATCTAATAAATGACATTCAAATTATAAACTTTCAGCTCTTTTTTATCATCACGTCTGACAATAATAAGCTTATTACTATCTCACCTCACTACTTGTCACTTAGACAATAGAGGCGATTGCCTGTGTGAATAGGACAATCTTTTTGTCTATTTGACATACTTTTTATCCTAAAAAAATTATGTACACCATGTAAAATAATACTACCTTTGTTTTGAGATAATTGAATTATTAAAATATGGCATACATCTGAAGAAAAAAAGACAGATATAAATTAGTTATGTTTTTTCATTTTTGTCCTTTTCAAAACTCCAAAACATTAGTAATGATCATTGAAACTCAACCTTGGAAATTTAATTAATGAAGGATAAAATTGGAAATTTTTTTTAACATCTATCTTGAATAATAAACAATTCAATTATTTTGAACACTAAAAAAATACTCCAACAATTTAGTTATTTTGGAATGGAGAGTGTGTGCGTGTATATATATATATATATATATATATATATATATATGTATATGAACCAACAAGATGAAAAATTAGGCATTAATCAATATTAACCTTAATAATGTGAATTTACATGAACATGATTGGAAAAATAAAAATAAGTATATCAAAATCTATGTAAACCCAATGACTTTACATGTTTTTCATAAATATCACATGCTATGGGTTTTGTTAAGGGATCTACTCTCATTTGATGCGTGGATATGTATTTCATGTTCACTTCTTTTTGTACAGCCATGTCTCTCACAAAATTATACTTTATGTCAATATGTTTTATTTTCCCATGATATTTAGGATCCTTTGTGTAAGCTATTGTACCCTGACTATCATAATTAATTGTAACAAGTTCAACAACATTACTATACATGCCCAAGTGGATCAAAAAATGTTTAAGCCAAACAACTTCTTGCACATTAGATGAAAGCGCTACAAATTCATCTTCCATCATAAATAAAGCTATAAATGATTGCTTCCTGATAATCCATGATATGGCACCATTGTTAAGCAAGAATGCATATCTAGAGGTGGACTTTCTCTTATTTAAATCTCTGCCCTAATCAGCATCAGTGTAGCCGTTCAGTTGTAGATAATTTCCTTGATAACATAAGGAATAGTTGATTGTGCCTTTGAGATACCTCAATATTTTTTTAACTACTTTTCAATGTTCTGGGTCGGATTGTGTAATATCTTGAGATTTCATGTCCTAAACCACTCATTTTTCTGTATGAAACAAGGTCTAGCTTGACGTAATGGTTACTCATAAGTTGACTCTCTCATTTCTATCTCCGCTTTATGATCATTCTCATGTCATTACATGTATTCACAAAATTAGTTCTGTTCAGGTATCATACTTAAACTCAATTATGCAATCATGTTTCAAGTCATGCAAGTTCAGTATATGGTCTCAGTTACCTTAGTATAGTACTCTCAGTCTAACCAATCTTTTTTGAGGATGAATGTTCCCAAGGGGGAGATATTGTAATACCATGTACTATTCTTAGCTTGATTCAGCTCTTAGTTGCATGCGTAAGGGGCTTAAGGCTTGAAATTTTCATTAAGTATTTGGGACTTAGCCATTTCAAGACCCCTAAACATTGAGGATTTTTATTTTAACCTTCCTAACCCTAAGAGGTTAGTTGTTGAGTTAATTCATGTTCAAGAATGTAAGAAGTGTGTATCAAAGGAGTTTCATATTTTTTGAACAATGTTTAGGACATTTTTGGTTCACAAAACTAGTGGGTCACCACGATAGGCCTGTGACACAGCATTTGCCCTGATCGCATACTGACTGCATCGTGGTGAAGGTGTTGTGTCCACTTTTTGATTTATAATTGAATAACTGTGGCATGATATTTATCCTAGTGTGTGAACTGCTTATGAGGTGAAAAATGTTCATCGAAATCACTTAGAACAAAATTGAGCTAAGAGCCTTTGATTCAGCCAAGTTTTGGTATTTGATTCTACAAGGGTCATTTTTAAATGTGTATAACTTTTTATATATGAGAAGTTTTTCAGCTCAAGACCCACCAAATTGTATATAATCGAATTAGCTTTCCAATGATACCAATTTTGCCTTAATATGATACCTGAGCAAAAAATTATGATTATTTTTGTCAAAACCAGTAAGCTACTGCAATAAGACCGCGTCGCAGTGGCGTAGTTGCATCTAGATTTTTTATTTAAATAATTAAAGGGAAATTGGGTATTGTACTCCCTCAATCCAATCATCCATAACATGATTTGGGGCATCTTTTAGGTCATTATTGGCCCTTCTTCTCCAAATCCTTCTCAAGAAAACCCTCGCCTTTCCCCAAGAACAAATTCAATTCCTTTTTCCCCAAGGATGCAGAATCCAGGTTTCCCAAGTTTAATAATCTTCAATAAAGCTTCAAGAATAGTGTTTCTTTCCCAAGTTAAGAAACTTAAGATATGTGGGGTATTCATCCATGGGTCCCTTTCACCCATGGAGCCCGAAAATTCTTTTCTATCATTATAGTATTTTATATGTTCAAGAAAGATTGAATTTTGTGTTTTCATGGTGATTTAAATTAAATTCAGCCCATGTATGATCCCATGCAATATTTGATTTCCTCATGCTATGAATTTTAGTTTCCTATGTCTTACTCAAGTAAATTTCATGATTTGTTCAATGCTCATGTTTAGAATATCCCTATGTAAAAGTTTATGCTTTCCACATGTATGATGGGATGCTCATGTATTGGGTTGAACCATGATTCAATACTATAGTATTAAGTTTAAACGTCATGTTTTATGATTATTCAGAATCTGTATGCATCGTTATTTTCAGAATACCATGACCTAAGCTTATCAGTTATCAGTAATCAGTGCACGCACCAGTTAGTATTTCAGTTGGGAGTATGATTTAGCACCGAGCAAATGCAGGGATAGTGGCTTCCCCATCAGTTAGACAGAGTCATTAGTAGCAATCTAGGTGTTCCAGAACTATGTCGCTAGTGTAGGATATAAGGGATCACCCGACAGTTTAGTCTTGACTTCCTCTCAAGGGTCACCCGTCAGTTTAGGCTTGACTCCCTGGTCCTTTGGGACATCATTTTAGTGATCACTACAGTTCAGGTTCTATTTAGATGGCAGGATAGAACATCCTTCCTCAATGTGGGTTAGACGTTGGACTTAATGATAGCTCACATGGTTTATGTTGGTTATATGATAGCTCCCATAGTTTAAATTAGTTGTAACACCCCATATTTTCTTAGCGTAATCTCAGTCTCTATACATGAGTATTTGCATATAAAATTTTTGAAACATTTTTAGTTTAGAGCCCTCTAGTTCATATAAAATTCAGTTAGCTTTCCAACGATATACAATTTGCCTAAATCCAATAACCGGGTAAGAAGTTATGGCGATTTAAAGTTTCAATCGTAAAGCACCGTCATTTTACCCCTTAGCGCTTCGCATAGGCAGCCCAAATGACAATTGTCGATTTTTAGTGTGACACTACATTCATGGTGCCTCATGGAGAAGGCCAATTTCCCATTTTTCAATTTCTAGTGAAGCTCCGCGAAACCACCGCATCGTGCCGTCAGCCAAAATTCTAATTGTCCTTTTTCTTGTGTCTTGTCGCGATAATGGCTTGTCGCACCAAGGGTGAATTTCAAAATCAAAAGGGCACCGTAATTCCTCCAGTCGTGCCATGCCCTCAGTTCCCAGTTTTCCCTTTTCCAGTGGCTTGGCGCGATAGTGGCACGTCACACCAAGGCTAAAAATTGGGATGGTCAGTTTTGAACTTCCATTTTTAAATCCGTTTAAGGGTATTTGAGTCTTTTTCCATGGCCCTAAATAACCTAAAACATGAAATTTAACCCTTAAACACCCTAAGTAGTCATCATTATTCAATTCTTCTTCAAAAATTAAAGATCCCCTTTCTCAAGAACATGAAACCCTAGCTCTCAAATTCAAGGTAATTTCTCAAGAACTCTCCACATCAATCCTTTCAAATTCGTTAGCCCAGGTATGTTAGATGTTCATCCATGGAGTTCAAGCAACCTTTTTAAATTATAAAATTGTGATCTTTTCAAGATTTATGTTTTAAATTATGATTTCATCCATGGATCTCGATGTACTATTGATTTTATACCATGTACCATGAAATTATTGTTATTATTCAATCTTCCATGTTTCAGTACTATGATTTACTGAATTAAACCATGATTTAATGCTATTATGATAAATTCATTCTATTTCTACAAGTTCCATGACATTCCTATGATTGTTTGAAAATCGTGAACTACAAGTGTTTGATAAAATGCCTACAAGAGTGATTTATTTATTAAGAGCCTTTATGTTTTGGCCTTCAAGCTTTAGTGTCCTTTCAGTATTATCGTTTTGAGTCCTGGGGTTATTGAATACCTAAAAATTATAGCTTTTTATTTAGACTAGTCTTAGTACATTATAAATAGTCTTCAGATTATACTATGAGTATTATTAGAATTGTCAGATATCAGTCATTAAACTCAGAACAGTCTAGTATCTCAGTGTCTTTCAGTTAGGAATAGGACTTAGCACCAATCGAGTGTAGAGATGGCGGCTTCCCCGTCAGATAGACAGAGTCATTAGTAATAATCACTATACTCCGGAACTACGTAGCCAGTGTAGGATATGAGTAGTCACCCATTAGATTAGGCTTGACTATCTCGTAGGGGTCACCCACCAGTTCAGGCTTAACACCTTTAGTCCTTTGGACATTATATCAGTTTAATGGATCCACACAGACAACATTAGTACTCGTGGTACAGTATTAACACCCTTTCAACTAGGGTTACAGGTTGGACCTCGATTAGCTCAGTTTGGGAAATGTTGGTTAGATGATACCTCCGGCAATTTCAGATACAGTCTTAGTTATAGTTCCATTTCAGTTATTTAGTCTCAGTATTGTTTGACCAAAGCATTTAGATTTCATTTATTACAGTATTTAAGTGATTATAGAATTCATCCAGTTCATGTCATATACTTGGTCATGCATCTTCAGTGTCTACAGATTTTCATGCATTTTTAGTATTTTACAAACTTTCATGCATGTTCAGTATCTACAGATTTCATGTTCTCTATTCAGTATCCCATGCCTTACATGTATACTCAGATAGATTATTACTCCTATTCATGAAACCTTGCATGTTAGCCTATCTCATTTAGCATACCAGTACATTTAAAGTACTGATCGCATACTTTTCTTTTGCACTATGATGTCTCATATCATAGGTGCTGACACTCAGTTCCTAGATCGTACCAAGATTCTTAGATTATCAGTAGTACAGTAGCAGTGGTGAGTCTTCATTATCCAAGAACAGATCTTATTATTTCATGTCTTTATTTCAGGAGTTAATAGAGTTAGTGAGGGGCCTATCCCCTCAACTCTTAGTCAGTCAGTCTTAGAGATTTTTAGACACTACGGTCAGTTAGTTATTCAGTTTAAAAGTATTTTTCTCATATTTAGACAGTTGTCTTTTCTAGATTTAAAATTCAGTTTTGAATCCAGTTGATAAAACCTTATGGAAATGTCAATATTTTTCTGCATTTATGATCATGTTATTCAAGGCTTACAGCAGGTACTAGCTCATGGGTTAGCTTATGGTCCCTCGGGACTGTAAGCATCGTGTGATAACTAGGGTGTAGTCTCGGGTTATTACAAACTTGGTATCAGAGCCTAAGGTTTTAAAGTGTCCTAGAAAGTCTGAAAGTCGCATCGAGTAGAGTCTTATGCATGAGTGTGTAGCATGCCACACTTATGGACGGGAGGCTATAAGGATTTTAGGAAAAGTTTCCCTTCTTTTAGTATTCATGTCATGCGAGTGAGCATGAGCTCAAGTTAAACTCTCAATCTAATTTATTTTCTCCTTTTGTTTATAGAACATGCCTCCCAAGAAGAACGGAAGAAGAATAGAAAAAACACAGCCAGGCCCCCAGCCCATCAAAGCAGATTCTCTGGATGAGTATGTCTCTCAAGCAGAATTCAGGGCTGCATTCACTACTCTATCAAACTCCGTAGCATCACAGAATGAACGACCAACTATTGTTTTGTCCAATGTAGTGGCCAATACTACTGTAACTAGTATTTAAGATTTCACCCAGATGAATCCTCCTTCTTTCATGGGGTCCAAGTCTTAAGAGGATCAATAAGAATTCTTAGTTATGGTTAGAAGGTAACGGATGCTATTGGGGTGATATCTAGTAAGAGTACTAAGTCTGCATATCAATTTCAGGATGTAGCCCATACTTGGTTCAAGTAGTGAAAAGTTGATAGAGGTGTTAAAATAGGGACTATGGAATGGGAAAATTTTGCCACGGCTTTCTTAGACAGATTCTTTCCATTAGAGTTGAGGGAGGCTAAAGTGTTAGAATTTATTAATTTGATGCAAGAAAGCATGAGTATGAGGTAGTATTCTCTCAAGTTCACTCAGTTAGCTAGGTATGCTCCTCATGTGGTAGCTGACAGTAGGTCCAAGATGAGTAAGTATATGTCTGGCATATCTGTTAGTGAGGTCAAGGAGTGTAGGATCACAATGCTTATTAGTGAGATGCACTTGTCTAGGTTGATGGTCCATGCTCAACAGATAGAAGAGCATAAGATTAAGGAGAGGGAGAGAGGAAACAAGAGAGCTATAATGGGTAATTTTAACTTTAGTCAGCCAAAGTCAGAGGGTGGTAACCGTCCTCTATTTCAAACCCAGTACATTCTTAAGCCAGTGCCCCAGTACCTAAATTCAAAAGTGATAATAAGGAAAGGGCACCAGGCTCTAAGTCCCAGGTTAGTGTTAGTTGTGCTCATACCAATCCTTTATGTCAGAAGTATGGTAAACACTATCAGGGTGAGTGTAGGGCAGGTAGTGATGTGTGGTTCGGGTGTGGGAAGCCAGGCTATTAGATTCAAAAGTGTCGGGTAGTTTCTCAGAACCTTAGGGATGTGCACAAACAGGGCCAGTCCCATCAGTCATCCGTTCCATCTGGTCACCCAAATCAACAGGGTGCCGCTTCCAGTGCTACTAGTGCTCAGCGTCTGAATAAATTATATGCTCTTCAGTCCTGCCAAGATCAGGAAAATTCTCCGGACGTAGTTACTGGTATGTTGCAGGTTTTCCACTTACATGTTTATGCTTTACTATACCCTAGAGTTTCTCTTTATTTTGTAACTCTATATATAGCTATCAATTTCGGAGTCAGTCCCAAAACTCTAGCAGAGCCTTTTTCAGTGTCTACCCCAGTGGGTGTTTCCATTATAGCCAGACAGGTATACAGGAACTGTCCAGTCGTAATAACTCAAAAATTTACTCCAGTTGATCTCGTAGAGTTAGAGATGATGGATTTTGATGTCATTCTCGGTATGGATTGGCTTCAATCATGATATGCCTTAGTTAATTATAGAAACAGAATAGTTTATTTTCAGTTTCTAAATGAACCAGTCCTTAAATAGAGGGGTAGTACTACAGCTCTTAGGGGTCAGTTAATTTCATACCTTAGAGCCAGAAAGATGATATCCAAGGGGTTGTCTACCATTTTGTATGAGTCAAAGACTCTAACTCATAAACCCCTACACTTGAGTCAGTCCTAGAAGTAAATGAATTCTCAGAGGTCTTTCCTGAAGATTTTCTTGGAGTTTCTCCTGAAAGGAAAATCAACTTCAAAATAGACCTTCTCCCAGATATTCAGCCTATATCTATTCCACCATACAGAATGGCTTTAGCCAAACTTAAAAAACTGAAAGAATAGTTGAAGAATCTCATAGATTAGGGATTTATAAAACCCAACATCAATCCGTGGGGCGCACCTGTTCTATTTGTGCGTAAGAAAAATGATTCTCTCAGAATGTGTATTGACTACTGTCAGTTGAACAAGGTCACAGTCAAGAATAAATACGCACTTTCTAGAATCGATGACTTGTTTGACCAACTTCAAGGTGCTAGTTACTTTTCCAAGATAGACCTCAGATCAGGCTATCATCAGCTTAGAGTCAAAGAATGTGACATTCCAAAAATAGCTTTACGAACTCAATATGGTCACTTCGAATTTCTAGTCATGTCCTTTGGTCTTACAAATACCCCAGCAACCTTCATGGACTTGATGAACCGAGTGTTCAAGCAGTACTTGGATATGTTAGTCATAGTATTCATTGTTGACATTCTTGTCTATTCTCGTAGAAAAAGCGATCATGTAGACTATCTCAGCATAGTACTTCAGACTCTTAAAGCCCATTGGTTGTTTGCTAAATTTAGTAAGTGTGAATTCTGGAAAAGATCAGTAGCATTCCTTGATCATATTATTTCTGGTGATGGCATTAGAGCTAATCCTTAAATGACTGAAGCGGTGAGAAACTGTCCTAGACCCATCTCTCCATCAGACATTAGGAATTTCTTGAGTTTAGCTGGCTATTATCGTTAATTTGTTGAATTTGTTGAAGGGTTTTCTTCTATTGCATCCCCCATGTCCAGGTTGACTCAGAAGAAATTTAAGTTTTAGTAGTTAGATTCATACAAGAAGAGTTTTCAGGAGTTGAAGACTCGACCTATCTCAGCCCCAGTCTTGACTCAACCAGATGGTTCCGATGGTTTAATTGTGTACTATGATGCATCCAGAGTAGGTTTGGGTTGTGTCCTCATGCAGAGAGGTAAGGTCATAGCCTACGCCTCCAGATAGCTTAAGCCTCATGAGAAGAATTATTCAACTCATGATCTTGAGCTAGCAGCAGTAGTATTCGTCTTAATGATTTAAAGGCATTACTTGTATGGGTGCATGTAGATGTGTTTATAGATCACAAAAGCCTCCAGTATGTGTTATCTCAGAAAGATTTGATTTGTGTCAGAGAAGATGGTTAGAGTTATTGAAGGATTATGACATGAGTGTTCTGTATCATTCGGGCAAGGCCAAGGTAGTGGGTGATGCTTTCAGTGTATTATCTATGGGTAGTGTAGCTCATATGGAGGATGGTAAAAAGAACTTAGCTCAGGAAGTTCATCAGCTTGCCCGACTAGGTGTCTGTTTACTTGATTTAGTAGAAGGTAGTGTATGGGTACAGAGTAGCTCAGAGTCATCTCTAGTTTCCAAGGTGAAAGAAAAGCAGGATAGAGATTCCAGTCTAGTTAAGTTGAAAGAATCAGTTAAAGATCAGAAGGTAGAGGTTTTCTCCCAAGAGGAAGATGGTGTTTCACGTTATCAGAGTAGATTGTGTATGCCTGGTGTAGATCATTTGAGGCAACAAATTCTTGCAGAAGCGCATGGGGTGCGTTACTCTATTCATCCAGGGGCCACTAAGATGTGCCGCGATTTGTGGGAGATCTATTAATGGAGTGGGATGATGAGAGATATTGCAGAGTTGGTAGCTAAGTGCTCTACATGCCAGCAAGTTAAGGTTGAGCACCAGAAACCTAGTGGGTTCATGCAGGAGTTTAGTAGTCCCATGTTGAAATAGGAGGAAATGAAAATGGACTTTGTGATATGTTTGCCTCATACCCGTCATTAGCATGACTCTATTTGGGTTATCGTAGACAGGATAACTAAATCAGCTCATTTCTTGCCAGTCCATACCTCTTATTTAGCGGAGGACTTAGCCGAACTCTATCTCAGAGAGTTGGTTAGGTTGCACAGTGTTCCCTTAACTATCATCTCAGATAGAGGTACCCAGTTTACCTCTCACTTTTGGAAAGCATTCCAAAAGGGTTTTGGTACCCAAGTCCACCTCAGTACATCCTTCCACCCTCAGACAGATAGTCAAGTAGAAAGGACTATTTAGGCTCTTGAGGATATGATTAGAGCATGCGCATTTGATTTTAAAGGTAGTTGGGATGACCATTTACCTTTGATTGAATTCGTACATAATAACAGCTATCATTCCAGTATCTGTATGGCTCTATTTGAGGCTCTCTATGGTATGAGATGTAGATGTCCAATTGGTTGGTTTGAAGTAGGTGAGGCTACAGTAGTAGGGCCTGACTTGGTGTTTGATTAGTTAGAAAAGGTTCAGTTGATCAAAGAAAGGCTTACGGCTGCCCAGAGCCGACAGAAATCATATGCTGATATGAGGAGAAAGTATCTCGAGTTTGAGGTCGGTAACTTCGTGTACTTGAAAATATCTCCCATGAAGGGAGTAAAGAGATTTGACAAGAAAGAGAAACTTAGTCCCCGATATGTCGATCCTTTCAGAATCCTCATTCATGTTAGAAAGGTAGCTTACGAGCTAGAGTTGCCTTCATATTTAGTCTTAGTACACCCATTGTTCATTGTCTCATTTTTGAAAAAGTGTATTGGTGATCCAGCTATAGTTATTCCCTTAGAAAGTGTAGATATTCAGAATAGTCTTTCCTTTAAGGAGATTAATAAATAACAAAGAAAAAATTTGTCAAGTGTAGAATAGATTCGGACGACTTATGGGATTTTCTATAAATAAACAAGTAAAAAGAACTAATATATATTAAAGGTAATAGAAGTAACCAAATAAAAATAAAAGAATGATTATACAAATATGCCTTAACCACAACAATTCAACTATGCACAAAAATCCAACTCAAATCATTAAAAATTCGTATGAAATCAAAATAAAATCGCATCAAAATTTAAGCACGAAAATTATTCTATCACAAGACTGTTATAATTTTAAATTCATGCGAATCAAGTGTCGTAATTATGTCTACACTCGATACTTCCTTAGAGAAAAATTCATAACAACTACTCAACATTCAGATCACAGATTAGGGTTCTACCTAAAATTATGCAATTAGACAGTCATTCTAAATTAATCAACATTTAAGAACTCTCAACCCATAGCATATAACAAACAATAGGCATATATCGGCATCCATATTTGGGGTGAAAATCAAGTACATGTGGAATTTGGGCATTTTCACCTATTTCGATCTAGATGGGTAAATGATCAGCAATTGAACTAAAATTCAAAGCCCTACGTAATCAATTTTGAGTCTATGGGCAAAAGAGACACAAAAGACAAATAATAATAAAAGAGAAGAGAAGAATAAGGGCAGATTCACGTAAAGCTCAATACGAAAACAAACCTGTGACGGATTTACATCGGTAAATCCATCAAGTACTTGTAAATACTTCAGAATCTAGGACATTGGAGTGGCGGCGTGAGCGAAAGAAGCTCAGAGAAGGGGGCGACGGGTTTCCTTAGTTGTTTAACTGGTGTCGCCGCCTGGTGATGCTGTGTCATCTTTAATGACGGCTGGTGACATGGAGGCGATGATGGATGGAAGAGACAACGACATGGTGGTTCACGGTAGATCTGGGAAGCAGAGAATAGAGTGGCTCTGGTGCTAAATCACCTGTTGGTGTTGATGGCGGTGGGTGGCTTTGCATGGTTGGTTATCCTTCGGAGAAGGAGAGGGGTGGCGATGGCGATAGGTGATGGCGCCATGGACGAGCATTGGCATTTGGTGGCAGAGAAGACGCAGAGCCCACCGGTAATTACATCTGGCGAGGCTCATTGATGAGAGGAGAGGATGGAGGTGGTGGAACAACTCATCGACATTAATGGCGCCTTGGAGAAAAAATGAAGGTATAGAGAGAAAGAAGAGAGAGAGAGAGAAGATAGGGGGATGATTTGTGAATTAGGGTTTGGGTTGTGTTTTGGGTTTTAAAAGGAAAGGAAAAGGCTTTTGATCTCAGCCATCGAATCAAATTTGATCAAAGACTGAGATCTAGAGGGTTGAGGATTTGATCAAAATTGAAATGAAATTTATAAATTGAGTCATAATTTGGCTATAATTTGTAAAATTGGCTAAAATTGTAATAACCTGGATAAAAATTAGGTTAAAAGGTAAATAAATTTAGGCAAGGTGACTTCAAATTAGGCTGTTATTTAAATATATAATAGTAATAATAATAAATAAATATAAATAATACTAATAAAAAGATGATAATAATACTAAATAATAAAAATTGATAATAAATAATAATAAATAACTAATAATAATAATAATAAAAAATAATGATACATAATATATAATAACAATAATAAGTAATGTGTTTGTAAATTGTGATGTTCATATTTTATGATAAAAATAATTTAATAAATATTAATAAAATTGTGTAAAATGTTGTATCTGAATTAGTAAATTGTAAAAATGATATCGAAAATGAATAAAATAATTTGTACATTTAAATCATGAATGTGACACGTCAAAAATCTGTTTGATGCAAGAAAATGTATAAAGAAAATACTACATTTTAAAATGAATGATTTTGCTAAAATAACAGCCTAAATCTAATATCGGAAGGCCAAAATTGGGTGTCAATAGTCAGTTCAGGTTTAACACCCTTAGTCCTTTGGAAATTATATCAGTTTAGTGGATCAACACAGCCAACGTTAGTACCCGTGGCACGGTATTAACACCCTTTCAGCTGGGGTTACAGGTTGGACCCCGATTAGCTTTGATTGGAAAATATCGGTTAAATTATACCTCCAACAGTATCAAATAAAGTCTCAGTTACAGTTCTAGTTCAGTTATTCAGTCTTAGTATTATTTGACCAAAGCATAAAGATTTTAATTATTTCAGTATTTAAGTGATTACAGATTTCACCTAGTTCATGTCATATGCTTGGTTATGCATCTTCAGTGTCTACAAATTTTTATCTATTTTTAGTATTTTACAGACTTTCATGCATGTTCAGTATCTACATATTTCATGTTCTCTATTCAGTATCCCATGCCTTGCATGTATACTCAGATAGATCATTACTCATATTCATGAAACCTCGCATGTTAGCTACCTCATTTAGCATACCAACATATTTAAAGTACTGATCGCATACTTTTATTTTGCACTATGATGTCTCATATCATAGGTGCTGACGCTCAGTTCCCAGTTCGCACCTAGATTCTCAAATTATCAGCAATATAGTAGCAGTGGTGAGTCTTTATTATCCGAGGACAGATCTTATCATTTCATATCTTTTTTTCAGAAGTTAGTACAATTAGTTGGGGGCCTGTCCCATCAAGTCTCACTCAGTCAATCTTAGAGGCTTTTCAGACACTACAGTCAGTTAGTTATTTAGTTTATCAGTATTTTTCTTAGATTTAGACAGTTGTCTTTTCTAGATTTATAATTAAGTTTTGAATCCAGTTGATAAAACCTTATGGAAATGTTAGTATTTTTTCATATTTATGATCATGTCATTCAGTGCACACAGCAGGTACTAGCTCATGGGTTAGCTTATGGTCCCTTGGGACTGTAAGCACTGTGTGACGACTAGGGGGTAGTCTCAGGTCGTTACATTAGTTTTCAACGTAATTTCAATTTAGGTTTTCTTGACTAAGTGTACATACTTTCAGATATTCAATTATACAGATTTCAGTCTTTCAGAATTATTGATTGTCTTTGCGATATAACAGATATACACTTAGTCTTGTATTCTTAGATATTATAGTTTGCATGCATTCATGCTCAGTTATCTCATGTTGTTCAGTTAGTCCTTTTCTCATATGCACAGTACCCCACAGTTTCAGTCTAGTTATTCAGATTAAGTAAGGTTCAATTTTACATTATCCATATTCATATGTCCTCTACTCAATATACCAATGTTAGTTATCCCTTTTCTCAAATTTTAATTATTCGGTCACACAAACATCAGTCGTTCAGTTAATCAGATCTACTTAATACATGTTATGTTGGTTTTGTAATTTTATTCATTCAAGCTTAGTATGTTTACATATTCAAATCCATGAGTTATGTCAGTTCCCACTAGGTAGTTTTAGGCCTAGTATTCATACAGTATCTATGTTTTATTGTTTTTTAGCTTTAGTTCTACTTACTCTAAGAAAGTAAAGTTTTAAGAAACTGAGTATAGTGACTCACCAACTTGTAATATTTTGTTTGTTATTCATGTTTCAAGATATATCAACTTTCATCTTATTTCAGTCTTTGGTGAGTCTACTTACAGTTAGCATGTATGTTTAAGATTACACATGAAATCAGTTTTACTTATTGCATTCACCCCCACTTACTCAGTACATTCCAGAAGTATTGATCCATATATACGTCTGTGTGACTACATTGTTTCATAATGTAGGTACCAGTTGTAGCCCACGCAACATGATCAGACGATTGTAATTTCCAGTCAGTAGGTGATGAGTTCTCCTATTTTGGGGACTCCAGTCAGATGTTGATCTTGTACTTTATTTTTATTATTATTATTCATATGTATTGATTAATGGTAGCTAGAGGCATGTCCTAAGTATCTATAGTTAGTATAGTAGAGGCTTCATAGATATCAATCAGAGTCAGTCATGTAATTTCAGTTTCTCTCTTCAGATTTATCAGATTGTAAACTTTATCAGTTACATACTTATTTAAATTTCATTATGCTTATGTTTCTGCACAGCAAAACTAGCTATTTAATACATATTAAATCAGTTGCTCAAGCAGTATGCCAGTTCATGGGTTTTCTTGGGTTCACTTGTGGTTTTAAGCATCGTGTTACGACTAGGGGGTAGCCTCGTGTCATTACAGATAGATATCCACTAACTAACCTAACAGCATAACAGATATAAGGTCTGGTACATATCATAGCATACATTAGACTTCTAACTGCATTGGCATAAGAAACTTTTCTCATTTGTTCCTTCTCTTGTGTAGTTTGAGGGAACATCATTTGATTTAAAGCTTTACTTTTAGAAACTGGAGATTTTATGGATTTGTAATCTTGCATATTAAAGCGTTCAAGAACTTTCTTATTGTAAAGTTCTTGTGAAAGAGACAACAATCTTTTGAACGATCTCTTGAAATCTTAACTCCAAGAATATATGACGCTTCACCCATATCTTTCATCAAAAATATAAATGATAACCACTCTTTCATTTCTTGTACATATCCAATGTCACTTGCAGCTATAAGCAAGTCGTCTACATACAATGATAAAATTAAAAATTTATCTTTAGATCTTTTGATGTATACATAATGATCTTTATGAATCATCACAAAACCCTATGATATTATAGCATTATGGAAACATAAGTACCCTTGCCTAGAAGATTGTTTTAGGCCATAAATCGATCTTCGAAGTCGACATACTTTATTTTCTTTGCCTTTTTCATGAAACCTATAGGTTGTTCATATATATTTCTTCTTCTAGTTCTCCATTGAGAAATACAGTTTTCACATCCATTTGATGTAATTCTAGATCCAACATAGCTACTATAGAAAAAATTAATTTATTGAAGTAAAGCATACAACAGGCAAAAAATTTTCTTCATAATCAATTCCTTCCTGTTGTGTGTACCCTTTAGCTACTAGACAAACTTTAAATCTTTTGCTATTACCATCTGCCTTACGCTTTATTTTGAAAATCCACTTATTTTTAATAGCTTTTCGGCCTGCTGGTAGATCAACCTATTCCCAAACTTGGTTAGATTTCATTGACTCCATGTCCTCCTTCATTGCTTTTAACCATTTTTCTTTAGAGAGGAATAAAATATCCTCATTTGTATTTCTTGACTCTTCATCACCCGGAGTTACTATAATTTGATCTCAAATCGATGATCGAAAATTTGTGGGCGACTTGTTCGACGCGGTTGAGATTGACAAATTAATTTATCAATTGATAAGTTACTCTCACTTGGACCAACAATATCTCTAGGCCTTGTAGAATTAGGAATTGGTCCATTATCATTAACATTACTTACACTTAAACTCATTGAAATGTCAATAGCAGAAGCAGTCTGGTTTGTAGTTTCATAAAGAGATAAGCATGAACTATCTTGCCCTTCTTAGAAAAATCATTCTCTATGAATGTAGCATCACGTGACTCAATTTCAGTTATAGTGCCACTATTTTGTTCGACTATAAACATATAACCCTTAGACTTTTCATAATATCTTATAATGATACACTTCTTTCTCCTTGGACCTAAATTTTCATATTGAGAAGAAGAGTTATGAATAAAAACAGCACACCCTTAAGGCATTAAAATGCTCAAATCGGACTTTCGTTTAGTTGCTAACTCATATTGAGTAGTTGTAACTAATTTTGAAGGGACACGATTATGTACAAACTCAACAGTAAGTAATGCATCACTCCAATTGGTGATAGGTAATTTTACTTGTGTCATCATTGGCCTACCCATTTCTAACAAGGACCTATTTAGTTATTCTGCAACACCGTTTTGTTGGGGAGTGTAAGAGTAGTTAATCATCTTTGAATTTCTTTTTCATCACACAATTGTTTGAACTCATCAGACAAATACTCTCTACCTCAATTAGTTCTTAGAGATTTAATTTTTTTATCCAATTGATTCTCAACTAAGTTCATAAACTTAATGAAGCAACTCAAATCTTCAAATTTGTGTGAAATCAAATATACATAACTAAATCGAGTAAAATCATCAATGAAAGTGATGAATTAAATAGAACCATGTCTTGCCCTTACATTCATTGAACTACAGATGTCAGAATGAATTAATTTTAATAGAGTATCAACCCTTGTGTCTTTCCCAGATAGTTTTCTTGCAATATTTATGGCTAGGCACGATTCAGAAGTAAATAATTCTACTTTGTCTATTGTGTCAAGTACATCTTCTTTAGCTAAGCTATTCATTCTTTGATGGCCAATATGGCCAAGACTAGCATGCCATAAATTTACATCATTTTCATAATTGGAAGTTGACGTAAATAAGAAACTGATATTATTATTATTAGGACTTCGAATAACATTCAATACAAAAAATTGATCATAAAAATTACTAGTGTCATATTTTGTTTTTTCCAAATACAAATCCACACCACGTTCATGAAAGAAAAATTAAATCCTAACTTAATCAACATTCTAACAGAGACTAGATTTCGATGTATTATTGGGGTAAATAGTACATCATGTAGATATAGAGTTCATCCATAATGTATTTCCAGCTTGCAGGTACCAATCTTTTTTACCTCCTCCTTAAAGTTATTTCCTACATACACCCATTTGAATTCTTACGGAATTCATCAAAATTCTATGAAATCATCTCTATCCATTGCTATATGCTCGATAGCTGTTGAGTCTACAATCTACATAGAAATTAATTCAGTTAAAAAGCAAAACCAGAAATATTTATATCACTATGTAAATTATTAATAAAGACGCGTACCTTTTTAGGCTTAGGGCAATCAAGAGCAAAGTGCCTCTTGTTCTCACAGTTGTAGCACTTGAGCTTAGCCATGTTCACCTTTTTCTTTTTCTTTGAAGTGGAAATATTTTTCTCTCCTTGTTAATTATTCTTAGGGAGCCGGAGGTCTATTAAAAACAGCCTCTCTACTCCTTCGGGGGTAGTGGTGTGGACTGCGTACATTTTACCCTCCCCAGACCCCATTATGTGGAAATATACTGGGTTTGTTGTTGTTGTTGTTGTTGTTGATTATTCTTTCTTCTTTGAGACATTTTCTTTCCCTTTATTTTTGAAAAATTTAGCACACTTGCGTTTGTTGTCATATCCATGTTTAGAATCTGAAGTAGTCATATATATATTTGTAGCAGCATTGTCTACTCCAAGGCGCTCTTTCTCGAGTTCCAAATTATGCTTAACATTTTTCATAGTTTGTTGCTAATATTGTGGGTTAAGTACATTTTCATATTTTTTCAGCTTTGGGGTAGGGAGAGAATCACAGCTTGGAATTGTTGCTTTTTGGTTAACAGATGACCAACATTTTTCAGTTCATTCACCATGTTTGATATATGACGAAGATGCTTTCGTATAGTATGATCAGGGCGTTTCTTATAAGTATCAAACTTAATAGTAAAAGCCTTTAACTTAGCAGCTGAAGTATGGCCAAATTTTTCTTTTAATGTGGATCACATGTCCTTAGCATCGTCATACGTTTAAAATTCTCTCATAATATCACTATCCATGCTGCTCAACAACATTATGCGAGCAAGAGAATTTTTTTCTCAAGATTGATATGCCTCAAGATCATTCTCATATTGAGGAGTATTACCATTTTCAGGAAGTTTCATAGACATATTAAAAGCTTCTAGAACTTGTTGCTCTTTCAGGATATATTGAATTTTCATACTCTATATTTCACAGTTATCACCGTTAAGCTTATCACCTTTATTAAGCTCGGCGAAAATGTTCTTTCCAACAATTGACATACTGATTTAAACAATTATAAAGTATAGTAAGACAACTACGTACATTATTTTAGGCTGTCATAACTCTAACACAATCAATTATTTAAGAACCACTTATCTTAAATCCTATAAATTTATTATTAAACAAGCATAAATTCCATAACAAATATAGAAACACTCAATGAATAATAGAAATTATGTCAAAAATATAAGTCGTATAGATGAAAATAATATGTCATTGATTGTCATACGGATTAAATGCACCAAAATAAAATAACTTTTTTATCTTTTTTTTTTTGAAAATAAAAACATAATACAGAGAACACAACAATTCCTTGTTATAATCTAAAATGGTATACTAATCCGCGCTTCGCATAGTTATAAGAAAAGATTGAATATATTTTTAATAATTAATATACTATTTCATAAATATTTTAATGAATATTATAATTAAAAATATAATTAACTTACGATCATAAGATTGCTTATTCAATAAATTGGTAAAAAGATATTCCATTAAAAAAGATGACAACATAAAAGTTGACGTGAAAGTTTCATTTATAATTGACAATATAATTATTAAAACTTTACACAAAATTCAATGACTATTATGACAATAATATTGGTTCAACCAACAATATTAATTTTACTTGATCATAAATTAAGCAATATTTTAATATAAATGAATTTGAGATTAGTAAAAACTTTTAAAAATACTTTTGTGATGAATTAAGGCGAGAAAAATACTTGAATTATATTTCAATCCCAACATAATCATGCACAAATTAAAAAATTTAAGAGTTTTTTCGGTATTTATTAATTGTACTGACTCTCATTTAATGTATATCTACATTGCACAAGATTCATAAATATTAGATATCTCATATTCAAAATTTTATTCTAATAATGAGCATTGTGAGAAGAAAAACTAAGTTGTGATAGTAAAATATTACCGTTAAGTGATACTTTTATATTAAAAAATAAATAAATTAAAATTCATGACATTAAACGAGATGTAAAAAATATATCATGATATCATTCTCTTTAAAGTATCATTAATGCTATTATTTATCCGTCCACTATAGAATTGGTCTGATTAAAAAAATAATATCCAACCTTTCTATTTATTTTCTGCTACTTATGTTTTATATTCCTCTCATGCTTTATATCCATATTTATATGCAAGAAAACGTGTCTATGGACTATGCCTCTTCTATAGAGACTTTAAATCTTCCTGGACAAACACTTCTGATAATTGACAATTTTGCATAATAGTCTTTTAGCCTGTAAGTGGTAATATATGCACACTTTCATTTTCAGGTTTTAGGATACATGTATTAACAGGCACAAGAGATAATTTTTTAAAAGTGTGTCATTAGTTATTTATTTTATTTATCATCCCTTTTATAATTTTTGTTGATCAATTTTATTTGAAATTGAATTTTGATAGACTAAATAATGAAATTCTTTTTCACATAGATCAAATACTAATCAATGAAAATTAGTATGCAATTTACAGATCATATGCATTATAATCATGCACAAAATTCAAAAGTTTGAATGATTTTTTTTCGATATTCATTAGTTATGTTGATGCCCATTTAATATTTATCCATGTTGCTTA
>NC_061112.1:43508359-43540068 GCF_002878395.1 Capsicum annuum | reverse complement strand
TAAGCAACATGGATAAATATTAAATGGGCATCAACATAACTAATGAAGAGTTTATTTGAGGTGTCTAAACGAATAGTGCTTAGTTAAGGTGCCTATATGAAAGTTGATGTCAACTTAAGAGGGTTGTCGATGTGTTTGAAAAAAAAAATGAATTGAAAAGAAAAGTAAGACAAATAAATTGAAACAAAGAAAATATATTTACAAAGTGAAAAGATAACTTTGTTTATGTGCTTTCGATCATTATTCCCTCAGTACTTTATGATATTAACCTATTTGTACTTTATCATATTACATTGTCTCTCTTATTTTGGGGTTTTTCAAACAATGCTTTCAATTTATTTTTCTTAATTTACTTTGAGTGTTTCTTCTATGTCTCTTCAAGTTCATAACTCCTAAATAATAATTTACATATAAATTTTAATACAATAATTCTGTTTAAAGTATTTTTTTTCTTAATTATATTAGGAGTATTTAAAAAGTCATCTCCATAACTCATACTTCTTCATTTTCATAACTTTTATTTTAATAATATTTATTAATTTTTAACTCTACATTCCTCATTCATAACTCTTACTCTTAATAATTAAAGTGTTTGTCCTTCTTTTTGTTCTTCTTCATACTCTTTAATTTATTTTTATATTTATTTTAATAATATAATAGATAATTTATATTTACCACATTATTTAGAAACGACCGATTTATTAACTTAATTTTTTTCAATGTTTGTGAGAAATAGACCAACGATTGTTATTGTCTGCGAAATTAAGTTGTCAATCTAATACTCAAAAAATAACAAAATCAAAACAATGAATATAAGAATTTCAGCAAAAGTATTTTTTTAGAAAAACAATATTGAAAACTTCACAGAGAAAGAAAAAAAGAAAACAGGAAAAACAACTATTGATTTGAAGCATTAGAATTTTAAATGATTGATTACTTGATGTACATAAATAAAATGTGTTAAAATTAAGAAAACACATCCAAATATATAAAAGTTAAAAAAAAGCTGAAAAAATATTTCTTACCTTCATATACTTTTTTTCGATCACGTGGTAGTTAATTTGTAAATCAAAATGATGAAGAAGAGAAGATAACCTTGAATAAGAATCTCCATGAACTAAATGTAAAGTTATATAGGTAAAAATAAAAACTTTGAAGAATAGGTAGCTAAGAGTTAAAAAGAAAAGAGGAATCTTATTATCAACATAAGACAATCAAATTCTCCCTAAACTACAAAGAGAATCAAAGATAAAATAACCAATCAAATTCTCTAAAAACTATAAAGAGAAGCAAAGAGAAAAAATCAAATCATTTTAAAAAAAATTATATCATAAAAAACATGAGTTAAAGAGGAAATAAGAACCTTGTTGTCAACATAACATAATCAAATTCTTTCAAAACTTCAAAAAAATAAATAAAACATATTAATCAAAGTCTCTAAAAACTATTGGGTTCGAAATCGAGAGGGCGTCATGCGGAAGCTAATAGTTGCAAACTGTGAGACGATAAATCATACGACAAAGAAAATAATACTAAAAACATAATATTATTATATGATTCGGTCAATCGGCCTACATATAAAATCTAATACTAAAATAATATTAGACCTATTGAGAGAAATCTCCCCCTAAACCAGACTTTTTGATAACTACATTGTGGATGCTGTTGTGTTATGGTATGAGAAGAGGGGTTGTCTATTTATAAAGTCCCAAAAACTTTTCTCCAAGAAAGAGTTTAGACAAATATTGAAAAGTTTTATATTTTTCTTCAGAAAAAGTAAAAGTAATTGTGGTATTACTTTTATTTTTCTTCTAAGAAAAATAAATCTTAAATTTGGTAAGAAAATCAGGGCAAAAACCCTAACAAACACTACAATGAGAAGCAAAGAGAAATTAATTTATTTTTTAATAAATCATATCATCAAAACTCAAACAAATAATAGTGAATGTATAATACAATAAAGAAAGAGTTGTAATTATTTTAGGCATATCAATTCATTTTACCTCATAAAATTAAATATCTAACCATTTTCATTATACTATCTCTTTGTAATATGCAAAATAAAATAAATAAATTAAAACATTAATCAACCAAAGAGACAAAAGATGAAGAATATGGAGAAATGAAAATAGAGTAACCATTATATATAGCTTAAAATAAATTTTTATTAGTGTGATTTTAATGTATTATGCATAAACTTGTATAATAAATCTGAGGGTTATGAATGTGAAAGGATTGAGAGTTATGAATATTATTAATATCAATTAAGGAGATGATTTTATAAGATAAAATAATTAAAAGAAAGATGAAAAATAAAAAAAAAAAGGAGAAAAAAAATAAATAAGAATGGTGGCCATAGAAAGGTGTCACATCACCTCCTCTATGACCTTCTTTTATATTATATATAGATTAATAATGTTGTAATTGTATTAACGTTATAATTGTTGAAATTTAAGGCGGGTTAATAGAATGAGAATGTGAGAATTCATTAGGACATTTATTACTTGTGTAATTATTTAATCACATGAAAAAAACTTAATATCATTAAAGGAAATAACATTAACATGTATAGTAATTTACTACAAGGAATATGAAAGATGTGTATAGGGGCTGATTAAGACAGAAATGACTTGAGTTTTAGTGCAAAAGGTTGAATGCTATATTTATTATAGAGGTTTTAGTTAATTTATAGGTAATTAGCAGCAGAAATTAATTAAAAATACAATAAAATCAATTAAAATGCTCAAACTAAAGAGAAAGGAAAAAGATAAATTCAAAGGATCTCATTGAGAGGTGCCACATCAGCAGCCTCAAATATCTACTTTATTATACTTTATTATTATATATAGATTCGCTCCTTGTTCCTTTTCAATATTCCCAAACACCCAACAATCCTGATTCTTATAAATAATTGAACTAATCAATTTGGATTCTCTTCTCTGCAATTTTATTAACAGCGGAGGCACCAAATCCTCCTTTTGTAGGTGTTGCCATTTTGTGAATAGACTACAAAGTCCTCACTATTTTACTCTAATTTGAAACAAAATACTGGAACAAGAATCCATAATGGAAAGAAAACCCAAAAAAAAAAAAAATTGATTTGGTCTTTGTCTCAATAAACAGAAAACGAGAATTTCTTTTTCTTATAAGATACCCACAAAATCTTTTAGAAAACAAAAAATATTCTAAATCTCATGGAGTATAATAAATCAAAAGAACTTTCTCGTCATATCGCAAAGAACACAAAGAGTCCTTAAATGATAATTCATTTATTTGATTAAAAAGGATTTGCCATAATAAAACGAATGCCATATATAATAATAATAGGAAACATACGATAAATTTCAGATCACCGAATAACTCAATGGTTCAAGACCAAGACTATGCAAGGTTCTTCGACAAAATTACAAAACAAATAAACCTAGTCTCTTATGCCAATGTAGAATATACTCAAACACATAGTTAGCAGGATCATTAAGTTTGTTTCACTAGTCTAATAGTGTAATCACATGTATAAAATATGAATCACCCTGAAAGTTCACAGTCTATGAATCGTACCTTGTTACAGAGTTATTTCAATACTTTTCAGAGAAGAAATCTTCAAAGAATCTTCTGTTGAAACTTGAGTAATTGGAGAAGGAAGAAGAATATTTATCTGTTGTTTTCTTTCTTGCATAGAATCAAAATATGCGTTGGTTTCTCCTGTGAAATACCTTTTGTAATTCTGAAGGAACACAACTATTCAAATAGTTGTGTCTCTTTTTTTTTTTTTTTTTATGAAGAAACACAACTCTTCAGCTATATATTCTAGCAGGCACGTCTTTTCTTCCTATTATTTATTAATATAAATAATAATAATGATATATTATTTATCTCTTCATATAAATTTGGATTAACCCACATGAGTGATCCGATCGAATTTCGTTCAAGTAGAGTTACCACAATGGGCATTCTGACATGTAAACGGACTCCCATACCAAACGATTGAAGGGTACAAGTATTTTGGGGAAGGAACTATATAGAAAAAGGCAAAGAAGAGTAGGTTTTGGAGAACACTGTGGAATCAACGTGTGGTTTGTCAGAATCCTTATTAGCTTCTTTAGGTAGAACATAAAGAAAGTAAATTATTAAACCATAATATATAAACAACCTTTAGTTACGACTGTACTAAGGGTTTGACTTCGTACGTTGTCACCTCAACTTTCATTTGTCCATTCTCTTTCTAAACTATGAAAAGGACAATTCAATTCACAAAAACTCACGCTACGCACGAACTACCCTCTTATTCTTGTTGTTGTTGTTAGTTAGATCTGAAATTAAAAGTTCGATCAAAAGAATTTGATATATAATTTGACTCCAAATTATGTGTGCAAGCTAGTACAATTGAGCTTCTAAAACTGGATTTGAAAATTTGTGCATTATTTTGACACATAATTTTCTTCAGTATATAACATTGACCAACTATGATTACATCTATTATCACCTCGTTCTTTTATACATACATTCAGATATAATTCGGTGGCTACGTAGGTAGGACTTGACCAAGTATCTCAAGACACTTTGTTTCTTTTGTTTAATTTTCTATGTGTGCGACTTACCTATTTCCATTATTTTCAGCTAACCAAACACTCCACAAATATGTTAATATCAGCACACTAGTATTTTGTGACAGCAATATGATAGGGTAAAAATGAAAATAATTGAAAGAAATCGAAAGAGAAAAAAAACATAAGCGGGTGGGGACTCTGTGTGAAAGCTTAATGAAGGAGCCATTTCCTCTTTCTTCCCATTAAGCTTTTCTAAATTCTACACAATTTTATTTTTTTATGTGTAGGGACCCTCCCTTTGAGAATTTATGCTACGAAGGCACTCTCAGCCATGGCTATGAAAGCCCTTATGAGCAGAAATAGAGAGATAAAAACTGGAAACTGAAAATTGTATTATTCTATCTTTCTCGTTTAGCCACTCATTTATATATAGATGATTACATTACCTTCTAGAATAGTCTAGAAGGTTCTTAGATCAATCATACTAAACATGACAACTCACATATAAGTAACTAACTAATGAATCAGTGGCCACACTTCAGTAACTAACTCCTAAGCATAGTAATTTAATATAACAGTAAAACTGGAAAATACAGCTAACTTAACTAACTACTAACTGCTAATCAACATTTTTCCAATACTCCCCCTCAAGCTGAAGGGTGCAAAATGTTAAGCACACCAAGTTTACTTAATAAGTTAGAATGTTGATCATGTCCCAAGCCTTTAGTCAAGATATCTGTAACCTGGTTCTGTGTAGACACATATAAAGTTTGCACTAGACCATCATTTATCCTATCCCTTATGAAGTGACAATTGATTTTAATATTTTTAGTCCTCTCGTGAAAGATAGGATTAGCATCAAGCTGTATGGCTGACTTGTTGTCACTAAATAATGTGATTGGTTTGGGGACTTGCACATTCAACTCAACAAACAACCCCTCTAGCCATGTCAGTTCTACAATTGCTAAAGCCATACTTCTATATTCAGCTTTAGCAGAACTTCTTAAAAAGTGTGTTGCTTCTTAGACTTCCAAGACACTAAAGAGCCTACAAAATGCAACCCAGTATGAGTCACACCAACAAACTAGGTTTGTATTAGGTTGTGCCTTCAATCAAACTCCCTAACCTATAAATCCCTTTAAGTACCTGACTACCCTGTGTGCAACTTCCAAATGAGATCTCTTTAGCATCTGCATGAATTAACTCAAAGTTTGTACAACCAAACTAATGTCTGGACTAGTGATGGTAGCATACATGAGCTTACCAATTAATCTCTGATAGGAAGTTTCATCTTTCAAGATAATATCACTAGTGATGCCTGTAACTTTATCATAATCTACTGATGTCAACCTGACATTAGACTCTAGTGGTGTTGAAGATTGTTTTGCACCAGCTAGACCAACTCTGAAATTAGTTCAAGAAGATATTTCCTCTAATTCAAGACAACCCTTTGTGGTAATCTCAACACTTTTATACCCAAAAAATATTTATGTTCCCTAAATATTTGAGTCTAAATTGTTTGTGCAGTACCTCTTTAGCTTCAGAGATCATGGCCTACTATCTCCAGTAATCAACAAATCATCCACATAAACTAACACTATCACCATTCCTATTGTCTTCTTTAATGTAAATAAAGAATAATCATGAGCACTCTGATGAAAACCTGCAGTTATAAGTGCTGTGGTGAGATTGATATTCCATTGCCTAGAGGCTTGTTTAAGTTCATATAATGACTTAAGCAACCTACACACTTTATGACTTCCTTTCTGCTGGAAACCTTCAGGCATCTTCGTATATACTTCCTCATCCAAATCTCCTTGTAAAAAATAATTATAGACATCCATATGATACAAAGACCAAACTTTTGACACAGTTAAAGCAATGAAACATCTAACAGTGACCATTTTTGCTACAGGTGAAAAAGTGTCATAATAATCCAAGCCTTCCTGCTAGTTGTAACCCTTAGCCACCAACCTTGCCTTAAACCTTTTAAACTTATTATTTTCCTTGTACTTTATCTTATAAATCCATTTAGAGCCAATAGCATTCTTCTCAGGAGGCAAATCAACTACCTCCCAAGTGTTGTTATCCTCAAGTTCCTAAATCTCCAACTTCATAGCCTGACTCCTCTTATTATCTGCTGCAGATTGATTGAAAAATTATGTCTCTATTAATTGTGAACATACTCACATAACACTGATAGCTAGAAGTGGTATGTTTGTATGACAAGTAATTTTCAATGGGATATCTAGTGCCCTTCCTTTTCCCAAGTACTGCATAGTCCTTCATCCAAATAGGCTCCTTAGTCATTCTAGGTGTTCTTCTAGGTTGACAGGACACATGAACTATATTTTCTGAATATGAGGACACTAGATCCAATGTTGGAGCATCTGAAGGTTTAGGTCCATCGTTAGGTGAACCAGATGTTGAATTATTTTGATGCACTTCTTATGTATGTAAACTTTGATCATAATCTATCTCTATGGAAACATCAGTGCTTGTTTCATCATTATTCTCTACACTAGGTTGTGATACATCTATAGACTGATATGAATCCTTTTGAGTAGAAAATGGAAATACATCTTCTTAGGATGTAATATCTCTATTGACAAATAATTTGTTGGTTAATAAATACAATAACAAGCATCCTTTCTGTGCAGTAGAGTACCCCATCAACACTGCTAGTATGGCTCTCTAAAAAAACTTATCTCTTTTAGGTAATGTTGATGCATAACCCACAATCCTATTACTCTTAGATGATATAGTGAAGGTGATTCAGAATATAATACCTCATATGGACTTTTACCATTAATAAAAGAAGATAACAATATATTCATCAAATAAACAATAGCTTGAACTGCCAAACCCTAAAACATGATAGGCATATGTGACTGAAATCTAATTGCTTTGGCTATATTTAAAATCTATTTGTGTTTTGTTTCTACTACACCATTCTGTTGTGGTGTATAAGGACAAGTACTCTGATGCACTATACGCAAAGACTTGAACAATTCACTTCACTGAGTGTTAAAGAACTCAGTCCCATTATCAATTCTTATAACCTTTACACCTTTTCCAAACTGAGTTTAGTTTAGATCATTAGTAAAAAACTCTTGAGAGCCACAATGGTTTAGACTTAAGATACAGTAAATGAATCCAAGTATACCTACTACAATCATCTATAATTATCAAGAAATAGAATTTCTTATCAAAGGTTGGAGTTTTATAAGGACCCCACAAATCCATATGTAAAATATCAAAACACATACTTGACTTGGTTTTATTGATAAGAGATGATAATTTGGTCTGTTTAGCTAATGGACAGACAAGGCATTTATTCACTAAATCAGCATCCTTATTATGAGCTAAAAGATTTAATGACCTTAATGCTTGTATGGATAGATGGCCAAGTCTTTTGTGCCATAGAATGCTCTCACATACAGTCAAACCTGCCTTTATCTTACCTCTAACTGCATGTTCACTTTTTACTGTAGGAACACCTTTGAAAATGTATAATCCTTCTCTTGATCTACCAATACCTTTCACCCTTCTAGTATAGAGATCCTGAAATACACAGAAATTAGGGTAAAAGGATACAAATCAAGATAATTGTCTAGTAACTTTGGAAACAGACAACAAATTCATTTTAAATTCAAGCACAACTAATACATCCCTCATAGATTCTTATTGAAAAACTAATGTTTCTCCAGTATATGATATATTAGACTTTGATCCATTTGGGAGATTCACCTTATCCACTCTTGTTTTTGTTTCTTTATTCTTTGTGAAAATCACACTTTTATCTGATGCAATGTGATGAGTAGCACCAGAATCAACTATCCATTCCTGATGCTAAACATGAGAGAATAAGCATATAGCTATACCTGTCATGTTAGTCTAATTAACATCCTTCATATCCTTATTCAAAAGTCTATGATCTGTTTGTATTCTCCATCAGTAAAAAATTGACCTTTAGCTAGCATTGCATTATTAACCTTCTTTTGACCTTTATTGTGACTAGTAGAGGTAATAGTTCCACTAACAATCTGTCCATGAAAGTAACTAGATGAGAATTAAGAGTTAACTTGACTTACAACCTGATTTTCATAGCTATTGAGTTTCCCAGGCTCCTGATTATGATACATGAACCCTTTTGAAGTTCCATTATTATGGTTTATCTTCCTCGGGATAACCTATTAATTTATAATAGTTCTCTCTTGTGTGTCCATTGAAGTGACAATAATCACATTTCTTTCCTTTGTAATTCTAACTTCTGTAGTTCATATCCATCCTTCTCTTCACCTGCATTGCAACAGGATCAACTTTGTCATTTGTGATGGAAGCACATGCTATATATTGAATTTGATCCTCCACTATCATAACATAAGCTTGATTTAGAGTTGGTGTAATTCCTTTCAACAAGATTTGTCTTATAATTTGATAAGAGGAATTATTCAAGCCTCCTAAAAATTGTATTAGCCTCAGTTCAGATAAGTGGTCTACATAGTCCTTAGATCTTGGACAACCATATGATGGAGCTGGGATCACTGCATCATACTCATTCCAGAGATTTTTAAGCTTGGTGAAATAAGTTGCTACTGAGTCAGTTCTTCATGTCAGTGCGTTAATTTCTGTGAGTAATTGATATACCCTTACACGATTCACCTTATTAATCCTCTCCTTAAGATCCCCCCCACACTTCATAAGCACTGCATATATAATACCATTTAGGAGTTCAACACTCACTTTACTCATCAACCATGATAGTACTATGGAATTGCAGGACTTCCATTGATCATGCAACTCTTCTCTATACATGATTTTATTATATACACCAGTAACAAAACCAAATTTTCTTTTTTCCAGTAATGCAATCCTGTTTGACCTACTCCACACTCTATAATTTTTTGATCCAACTAATTTGATTGGAATTAGAGTTGCTTCAGACACATCTAAAGCTTCAATAAATAGAGGATCATTCGAATTAATCTTTGAAGCCATTGTAAATCACTTCTACAACTACTGCAATTCAAAATTCAGCTGAATTTAATCAAAGAAGAATTGGAGAGTAAACATCTTAGTTGGACTAAGAACTTCAGCTTGATTAGATGTATTCTCAGTTGCTCTATTAAGATCTAAGCTCTATCTCTCTAGCATCCATGATTGATGCTCTGATACCATGAGAAATTATGCTATGAAGGCACTCTCAGCCATGGCTATGAAAGCTCTTATAAGTAAAAATAGAGAGATGAAAACTGAGAATTGAAAATTATATTATTCTGCCTTTCTGGTTTAGCTACTCATCTATATATAGATGATTACATTGCCTTCTAGGATAGTCTAGAAGGTTCTTAGATCAATCATACGAAACATGCCAGCTCAGAGATAAGTAACTAACTAATGAATTTATGGCCACACTTCAGTAACTAACTCCTAAGCACAGTAATTCAATGTAACAGTAAAAATGGAAAATACAACTAACTTAACTAATTACTAACTGCTAATCAACATCTTTCCAATGCTCTCCCTCAATGATCTGGCCTTAAATTTCTTTTCATATTTCAAGTCAATTTGAATTCTATGCCACTACAAAAAAACTGCTTATTACCTAGGGATTTTTATAGGGATAATGTGGTAAAATTTCCAAGTAATTTAATTACTTGTGGATTTTCTTACCAATTAGAATCCAAAAGAAATACCTTCATAGGTAATTATTACCTGTGGATTTATAAAATCTCTAGGTAATTTAGCTGCGAAAATAAATCCACAGGTAAGTTATTTGCAAATTTATTTGCAATTAACTATCAAAATTTTGAATAAATTATTTGGTAAAATTTCATAAAAAAGAATTTTACCTGCGGATTTCCACAAAAAAAATCACAAATTATTCCCCACGGAGATTTCCAAGTAAATTCCTAGAAAATTTAGCTACGGAAATAAGTCTGCAGGTATGTTATTTGCGAATTTATTTACGATTAACTATCAAAATTTTGCATGAATTATTTGGTAAAATTTCATAAAAATAGGATCTTACCTGCAGATTTTCACGAAAAAATCATAAATTATTCCCCACGAAGATTGCCAAGTAAATCCCTAGGTAATTTAGCTGCGGAAATAAATCCACAGGTACGTTATTTGCGATTAACTATCATAATTTTGCATGAATTATTTGGTAAAATTTCATGAAAAAGGGATTTTACCTACGGATTTCCATGAAAAAAAATCATAATTATTCCCCACGACGATTGTCAAGTAAATTCCTAGGTAATTTAGCTACGAAAATAAATTTGCAGGTATGTTATTTGCAGATTTATTTGCGATTAATTAGCAAAATTTTGAATGAATTATTTGGTAAAATTTTATTAAAAATAGATTTTACCTACGGATTTTAACGAAAATAATTCACATGTAAATTACTAGAAATATTTCACAATTAATCAAAAATCTATTAAAAACCTTCAATAATTCTCAAAAATATCATTCAAAACAAGTTTAATTAAACCACTAAAGCTAAGAAAAAATATAATTCAAAACATCCACATCAATAATGTATGATTCTTAAATGGTCCAAAACTAAATATTTCAAACTTGAATCCTAAAAAAAAACTACCAACCATCAGGGTCAGAATCACTTTCATTCACGTTATCAGGATTATCACTTCCATTCACATCGTCAGAGTCATCATCGCTTTCATCCTTATAAGCTTGGTTGTCTTCTTGAGATGGGCGTTCATCATTTGAAGATGATTTGTTGTATACATGCTTCATCAACAAGTGTAATTCCTTTTGCATCCTCTTATTTTTCTTTCGCTCATCCTGCAACTGAGCATATAAATCAACATTTGAAGCATCAACCGGAGACTTAATAATCTCATCAATTTCTTTTGGCAAAGTTGATATTGAACAGTTAGTTGCCTTTACACTTCGACCCAGGGAGCCAAGACCTTTGACTCTTTCTTTTTTCTTTCCACTAACAGATTACACCCAGATATCCATTTCACTTAACTGAGCTGGCTGACTACCTGAATTAGTTTCTCCATCCACAGCTGATGCACTTTGAGCAGCTAATATTTCTTGTTTTTTTCTTTCAAACTCATTCTGCATAAGGATATGTTAAGTCAGACCATAAAAAGTGGTAAGAAATATATTATTAGCATAAATTATATTAGATTATAGACTAACTGTTGCTATGTTATTAATAGACTAACTTCTTATTTTCATAGCACTTAAGCAATAGTAAATCATTGAACCAGATGACAGCAACAGAAATTTGTATATTTTTAAATATGTACCAGAAGACAACAACAAGGATTATTCTAAATATGTTGACAACAACAGAGACCAATAGCCCAGCTTACAAAAATTGTTGATTCTGGACAGAAGATTTCTCTAAGTACAAGAAGAGTATCAATAGCTCAATGCCAATCTCTTATTCAGAAGACTAGTATCTAGAAAAATGTATGTAATATTTGTGTATGAAACATGCATATATAAATTAGAAAAACTCTTACTAATGTATTTAGCAATATATAATCTTATTTAGTTACGTGGTGTGATTTTCTCATTTTAAAAAGAAGGATCAATATTTGCAATTTATTTGTAATGGAAGGACAAAAACAAAAGGCAAAAGTTGAGAATTTGGGAAAATTTGCAGCATCTAAAGAATGTCCAACTGTTCTGTACTTGCTAAACCCTAACCAACAAGAACATCTAACCAAACTAACCCCAATATAATGAACACAATTCAGCTTCGAGCCACATAAGAATTTGTTTGTTTTTATTTACCAATAGAACTTCTTTTATTTTTTTAACCACAAGTTCACTCACTGAATTTGTCACTACTTTGTGCATTCAACAAATTAATATATATGATCCAGGTAAAGGAAATAAGAAAATAAAGATTGCAGATTCCCTATATATATGATCACATAGATATGTATGCTTCTTTAATTTGTAATACAATTATAATGATGATGATTGATTAAAATATAGCCAACCACAAAAGGAATAAAATAAATGTTTTCCTTTTGAAGTTTTTACAATTAAATAATTCTGGACAGGACCAACTCTTGGACCATAAAGTATCTTTCCTATGAAAGAAGAGTACAAATCATTAGGAGTGTCCTATTTTCTATTTAGATCTTCTAGTTTAGGGTTTTTGTGCTACAAAAAGGGTGCTCTAGCTCTTAGAAGACCCTTGTAGAAGATTTTTATAGACTAGTTCATCTAACAACTCAAAAAAGACTTTCATAGTATGGGACAAACTCTGTATATCTACTACTGCTGGAAGTCTGAATTTCATCTCTATGGCAGCTTGGAACGAGGCAGCCATTGCAAAGCTTCTTTAGAACTTGTGTAAAAAGTAGTACGCCTTGTGTATATAGTGGGTGCATAACTATTATGTTAAAGATGGATTGATATGGGATATTATTCCTCTGCATGCTTTATGCAAGGTTTCGCAAAAAGTTTTAAAAGAAAAGAAGTACTATATTAAGGTTGGTGTGAGTTATGTAGATGTGATAAGTATAGAGAACTAATCCATCAAGGAAATGTGCATGGAGTTACAAGGTATTTTTCAAAAGGTACACTAGAAGATACTTGTTTGTAATAGTTTGGAACCAGAAAAATGGATTTTCATTCTCAGGTAGGCTATTTTGGAAAGGTTATACACAAAATACAGGCTACACAAATAGGGTATGGATTATACTTTAACTTTTTGCCTATGTAAAGGAGATGTAGAAAGTTATCAACACTTTTGTTGAGTTCTTCTTAATTTTCAAGAGAGGCTTGGGCAAAGCTGTATGTTAAGTTGGCAAGGGATTACAAGGTCAATATCCCATTGACAAGATGAAATCACATGAACGAGTTCTTATTCTAGTGTAAGATTAACTACTTCTCATATTTTGAGGATGTGTTTAGCATAGTGCAATACCAAATCTGGCCAGAAAGGAACAACAGACACTTTCAGAAGAAAGTTGGTACAGTGAAGATAGTGGTGAGAAAGATAATATAAGATGTGTTTTTTTGTTGCATGTAAGCAGGTTAAGCTTGCAATGACGTTAGCACAACTGAATTTCTACTATGTATAAGTTGAATATAGGTAGATTGATTAGGAGTTACTAAGTTGTGTTATCAGACTTAGTTTTTGATGTGTTGTAATGATCTCTTTGGTGATAAAATCGAGTTTAGTTACCAAAAAAAAGTGATTACGGTTAGGTAACTAATTAAGACACCTAGTCGGTCGACACAATTTCTTAGAGCATTTCATATGTAGCTTACACATAGTAACTAGGTTTACAGATCTCAATAACTAGGGCTCATTTATTTTTGTAAAAATTAAAACTTTAAAAGCGAGGGATTCATAGAGTAGCTCGAACACTCAATTTGGGAGAAGGTTCTGCCAAGGAGGAGAGGAATGCTTGGTCCAACTTATTCACCTTTAACCGTACAACATCTACTGGTATGACTCTTAATTTTAAACCCCCAACTGTTATTGAAGGCAGACCTGTAGTAATACTAGAAGCACCTGAAATTGAAAAGAAAACACATAAATGGAATAAAGCCCTTGTAGTATCCAAATTTGGAGTGGCTCCTGCTTTCTCATGTATGCGGAACTATATAGATCACTATTGGAATTTTGTTGTGGAACCTGAGTTTTACTATTAATATTCTATCAATAGTAAGCCACTAATCCTTCAAAATTGGACCCACAATTTTGATTTTACTCAAGATCTCCCTACCACTATACCCCTATGGGTGAGGCTACCAAACCTACCCCTTAATTACTGTGAAGAGGAGGCTCTTAGTAAAATTACTAGCTAATTAGGGAGACCATTATTCGATGATGCTTGTACTATAAAACAAAGTAGAGTGTCCTACGCTAGAGTCTTAATGGAGATGAATGTGACTTAAGATCTACTAGATATGGTTGATATTTCTGATCCCAGTGAAAAGATTAACAACCACCAGGTGGCTTATGACGGGCAACCTCTATTTCGCAAAAAATGTACAAGGTTTGGCCATGTATGTCGACATAAAGAACCAAGGGATAATCAACCTCAAGGAAGACAAAATCATGTTATAGAGGGTTCTCATAGACAAGGCAGTTAGGTTAAACAATGGCTGCCTAAATATGTTACTAAAGAAATGGATAAACAACCCCAACATACTGTTGCTACTAATATACCACATCCACAGACCATGGGATTTAGAATTAAAGATAATCAAGCATTGGTTCAGAAAGATGATCAACTCAAGAGTAATTGCGATGTACAAATGTGGGATAATACCCTAGAAAGAGTGATTACGTCCATACAAATAGGTGAAGATCATTGATAGAGTGGATCTTATGATGCTTTAGTTTAATTGGGCACAACTCAGCCAAGGCTCCAGACAGGACCATCCATAAAACTTACAAATATCTACTCTCCCCTGTCAGAATATAACAATTGTATGTAGAGGATAGGGATACCTCCAGTAGGGAGGAATATAACCTGATTATGAACTGGTTATTTTGGAATGTGAGAGGCATGAAAAAGCCCTTTAAACAAAAGGAGTTATGGACATATATAGCAAAGAATAAGGGGGTAGTGTATCTCAAGCAGTTATGGACAAACAGTTTGAGGGTAGAGCTACTTCTATGGTAGGTATTAAGGGGGTTGCAGGTTTTTCATCCCCAACTTTAACTTTTATAGTGCCCCCTTAGCCGTTTGTTTTTAGAATGATTAGTGTGTCTCAGGAGTTCTTATAATAGTATATGGATCAGTACTAGTGAATCGAAATAGGCCACACACGGCTTCACTAGACAACAAACCATAACAAGAACAACAAGATGTCAACAACAATGCTAGTGAATCGAAATAGGCCATACACGGCTTCACTAGACTTCAAGATTACAAAAAAAAACCATATTTTAAGAGTACAAGATTGCAATAAGTTGTAGTGAATCAAAATTGGCCCCACATGGCATCACTACTTCAATATTGAAATGAACTCAACTAGTAAACAGAGTAAATGAACACTTACAAAAGTAGCTTCAGCTTTCTCATTTACTCAACTTTTATCACTTTTCTTGCGATGAGTTCGAAAATAAAATTCTGAAACAGAAGGATCTTTTCCAGTAGCTTCTTTCTATATTCATAAAAAGATATGTATGTTATAAACACTGAATATGATATTATTTTCTTCAAAGAAATATATCTAAAAAGATTTATAATTACGATTCTCTTATAGATCAATCGATGAGGTACACAACCACCTGTATGAAGTGATACACCATCATTTGAATCACGATTCTCTTTATTTTGTTCAGACTTTGTTGTGAACTCATCAGACTCCCAATACACCTTCATCTCCTTGAATACTACATCTCCCATCTAATGTGGTTTTAGAGGCAATTTTTTTCTAATATCTTGGAAAAGTTGGGTCATTTTTTAAGATGCCCTTTTATTAAAATTAGACCATATAGCATCATTATAGTAAGGAAGCCACTTAAATTTCTTCTGTATATATCAAATGAATAAAATATTAGCTATATAGTCCCACAATTATATTTATACATGAATCAGAATGTATAAATTTTTTACCTTGAATTCCTCAAACCATATCTCGTGAGCAGACTCTGGAAACTTCTTCCATGAAGGTCTAGCCAATTCAAACTTACTCTGAATGCAATTAGCAATACCATCAATAACTACCTTGTGTGGATCAAACCTATATAACATATAGTAGTTATCAAACATCTGAACATATAAATAGTCCACCAAAATATATGTATTATTAAACGTTAGTCGTATTACCCATCCCCTTTAGGTACAATCCATATTTGATTATCATCATCTACATTGTCAACTATATTAGGTGAGATGGATGGAGTCCTGTTGGCCGGTAGCGACATTAATGGTTCAGAGTCTTGATTTGTAGGTTGGGTCAGATTAGATTGAGGTGGAGATTCAATAATAGCAGACTGGGGTTGGTTGATCCCAAGATTTGTTTGATACTTATTTACATGAAGTATACTAGTATGGGAATAGAGGGGGTGTGATGGTATTATGGGAGGCACAACAATATTATAATTTTGGGATTGATTCACCTTAGGATTTGGTTGAGTGAGAAAGATTTATTCACATGAGGTGAACCAGAATGAGATTGAAGGGATCTTGACGAAATTATGGGAGTCAGTTGAACTGTTTGTTGCTCTAGTATCTATTTTTTATTTTTACTTGACTTGTTTTCTTTTCCATTAGGAAATCCAGCTCTTTTAGATCCTACACCTAGCATCTGCAGCAAATAAAAATAGAAAAAATAATATTTTAGTGATTTAATTGATGAACAACACATGAATAAAGATGATCAGCAAACATTTTGAGTATCAATATCCATCCCATAATAATGATGCAGTAGATATGATTTGACAGGCAGTTTCAAGAAAGGTGTCATCGATACATTTGAAGGATCACCGTAACAACAGATACCACAGGTTGCAGCTTTTTCTCAAAGACTAGAGTTTGTGATTATTTATGTGAATTGAAACATTCATCCTATAGTCTTAGGAGATCAGATGCTAGGTTGAGATATTTTCTCTGTTTTGTTATATGAAAATATTTCTGTTGTAGCCTATTTTTTAAACAATTTGTAAATTCCGTAGAATAATAATGATTGGCAGTTTTGTACCATGTAACTAGGCTTCTTTTAAATCACCAGGATTTACCACTGACACAAGTGGAATTGTACAACATAAATGACAAATTAAAGCATGATAGTTTCTGCAACTCTTAACATGTATAGTTAGTATAAATTGAGAAACAACCAAACTTAATATAGCTCATAAAAATATGCAGTGTGGAGTTATGGTACACTAACTTAACCTGTCGGATAGTGCAACAATTAAAATCAATAATCTAGCTCAAAATTAGCTTCACGGACTACTAATACTATTATTTGTAGCCTATTTTTGTTCTATGCTATTTCCTCATAGGTTGTTGAAAAACCTCAAAAGTCACGAGTGAGCAGCAACTGCAAGCAGGCTTAGTTCCCTGCTCAAACTCAATTCCAAGGCAGACCACCTCAATGACAAATATCGGTTCCACTCCAGTAAAAAAGGAAAAGGTATGGACTAGCCTATTTGCAAAATAAATTTTCTACTCATGGTATGGAGTTGGGTTATGTGGCTCCGATTGTGAAAGATGAAGCAAAATTAGTTCAATTGGATGAAGATGAAGTTGATCAGGAAAATGAAAAATGGAATAGAGCTGCAATTCTCTATGTTGTTGGAGATTCTCCATTCTGTAGGTGCTCTAGAGAGATCTATTGCGGCTAAATGGAATTTTGCTACTAAACCCAAGTTTTATTATCATAACAAAGGATACTTTGTATTGTTGTCTAATTCAGTTGAAGATATGAACGGCGTGTTGTACTCGGGACCTCATACCATCAATAATCGACCAATCATCTTGAAGGTATGGTCTACCAAGTTTGATTTCCATATAGAAGTTCTTACCATTATTCCTATATGGATCCGGTTTCTTAACCTGCCACTTAACTGTTGGAGTAAATGGTCTCTTCGTTGTATAGGGAGTGTTATCAATAATGTTTATTTGATAGCCATAGTTGTTCACAAAGTTTCAGATCAACATATTCAACCTATTATTTAGAAAGTAGCAGGGCAATGGCAATGGTGTGCAAACTATGTAGCTAGAGAACGAGGTAGAATTATAGTACTTTAGGACCAGACTCGGATAAACTTTAGACCTCTAGCTATGAGCAATCAATTTGTACATGGAATAATGTAAGTTAATAGCATTGGCTTTGAGAGTGATTTTACAGCTGTGTATGGTCTACATACCATACAAGACAGAACTAGCTTATGGTCAGGCCTCAAGAACTTGTCAGTTACTCTTCAACTACCGTAGGTGATCATTGGAGATTTTAAAACAATCTTGGAAGTGGATGATAGAGTAGGGAGTCCAGTTGAAATAAGATACTTCTCCGACTTCTTCCAAGACATGGACGTGTCTGAATTGAAATCAGTTGGCAGAACTTACACATGGACTAATAGTCATAGCAAGGCTATAGTAAATGCTGAATGGAAACAGAAGTTTACCCATTTGGAGGCTGAGGTGATGAACCTGGGATGCTCGGATCATTCTCCAATTGCAATCATGTTAGATGAAAAGAGATCTATTGGAGGATGACCCTTTAAATTTTTTAATATTTTAGGCAATCGCGATGAGTTCTTAAGCACAGTGAAACAAGCTTGGTTAGAGCCTATATTAGGTACTGATATAAAGGTGTTTGGAATAGAATGAAGAGACATTAAAATAGGTCTGAAGAGGCTGAATATAAAGTAGTATAATAGTATTGATGACAAGGTTCAGATGATTAGAGATAGCTAGCTACAATCCAAATTCAAATAAGAGACATTAACTACCTCCCTAAACTATTTGAAGAGGAAAGCACCCTGAAGAAATCATTAGAAAAGTGGAACCTAATTAAGGAGAGCATCTTTAAACAAAAAAATGGATATTGTGATTCATGATATAACTAATTTCGGCTTGTGCACAAAGAATGTTAGAGGAAACCTTATGGATTGTCCCCCTTTATGTTAGGATAAAAGAGTATTACTAGCTCAATAATCAATTAGGCATGAAAAATGTACACATAATAGTAAATAAAGGTGTAGTAGGACAAAATTAGCTTCACAGACTACTAATACTATTATTTGCAGCCTATTTTTTTGTGCTATTTCATCATAGGATGTCGGAACTTGCTTCTTAGCGCTACAAGGAACATTAGAGTGACATAAGTCAACCAAGCCTCCCTTTTCAATGTCATCAGGTAAGAAAATAAAGCAGTAAAGAAGGGTGTAATAGTACAAATAGATTGATTAAATGATACCGACAAGTACCTAAGTGAGATATATCCACTAACAATAGAAGTGCAAAACACAAGACTCAAAGTAGAGCTCTTCATAAACTAAATCCATATATCTTATAGTCTGCATTGGTACCATTTTCATCCAAGAAATATCTATATGGCTCAATAAAGAACAAGCAGTCATATGACACATAGTAAGAAAAATTGGATCTTTAAACCCATAATTGCTTAACAAATACTTGTTCAGTAACAAAACTCCAATGTTTGATAAATACCAAGCTGTTACTAAACCAATTATAAGCAATTGACCTGAACTCTTTCCTCCAGACATTATACACACACTAATCCAATAACACCCAAAACCTCAAATCTCACAAAGAACAAAACCCACAAAGGATTTTCCTTATAGAACAAAACACACTGAATGATATAAAATATGAGTACTTAAATTTAACAAGTGAATTCTCTTTCAGTAGACAAGTAAAGTAATAATAATTTTGACAAAAATCATAGTAGCTTTAATCAAATATAGTATTGAACATTGACAAAAGAAATCGACAAGATAATATTCTCAATCCTCCTCATATTCATCTTCATCTTTCTCTTGAGTATGAAAGTGACTTGCTGAATTATAACTATAAAAAAAGTCTTCCTCTTCACTTGTTTCCTCCTCTTCATCATTATCTTCTTCACTTGATGTCTCCTCATCCCTTTTCTCTTCTTCATTTGATATATCCTCATCTCCCTCTTTAATTATATCACATTCATTTTCATTAACAACAGGTTGAAAACCTCTTCACCATCAGCTTGGTCACCACGTAAGCAATCAATTGAGTCGTCCTCTATACTTGCACTAAAACGTGATTTCTCCTCTTGGTAAGCAACTTCCAAATTGTATCTTATATCTACAGCTCCTCTTGGCTTTGTCCTTATAACCACCCACCAATCAACCTTATTTTCTTTTCTATCAGGATGATTTGCATAATAAACTTGAGTTACAGTTTGTGGAAAGATAAAAGGGTCAAATTTAGAATATCTTCCCCTTTTTCAAACCTCAACAATACCAAATTGACTATCAACTTTCATGACATGTTTTGAGGGATCAAACCAATCACAATAAAATAAAACTAACTTTATAAATGATTTTATTTGCCATTCGAATTTGATAATTTCCTTAAGAACACCATAATGTTCACTTGTAATGCCATCTTGTCCAATGCCAGTAACACACACCTCGCTGTTATATGTATTTTTTCCTTCGCCCAAGAAGAAGTATGAAACTTATATCCATTCACAAAATAAATAGGCCAAGACTTTGCCTTTTTTAAAGGTCCCATTGCTAAGAGTTACAAATATGAATTCTGCAGCATCTATTCTGGATTACTATTCACCTATCAAATAATTGAAGCATATTAGATATGTATTTTTAGTGATATATCCTTTATTAAAATAATTGATTCATACATAATCTTTGAACCATCGTGGAAAGTATTCTTTATTTTTTTTATCAATGACATCATCAGTGAGATCATTGTAAGTATCTTTCAGGATTTGCTCATACAAACAGCATGTACTTATATTAGCATATTAGTTTCAATTAAATATAATAATTGAATGAACAACATGGCTGATACTTATTTGAAAAAAGGCTTAACCTCATCATAATTTATAAGAATATGCAATTGTGTTGCAATAACTTCTTTATTATCTAAACATCGAATATCACCATCATTCTTACTATAACTTCGGCCAGGATAATTAAAGACTGATAGTGTTGGGTGAGTTGTATTTTTTTCAAAGACATCATTATTATCCCCAAATATTTTGTTGCTACATAGGACATGAGATTAAAAATAATGGGAAGCAAACTATGAGATTTCTTTAGCCAAATATGCGTGACAAATAGATCCTTCAACTCTGGCGTTGTTTTTGATAGTCTTTTTAATCTTGTTTAGGAACCTACAATTGTTGTTAGGAAATAAATAATTATGTAATAAAATAATGAGATAAGTAATAAAATTTTATACCTTTCAAATGGATACATCTATCGATATTGAACAGGCCCACAAAATCTTGCTTCGTAAGGCAAATGGATCGATAAGTGCTCCATCGAATCAAAAAAGCTAGGTGGAAATATTCTTTGCAACTTACACAATATTATAGGAATATTTTTTTCCATTTGCATAAGATGATCCACCCGTAATACTGTTGAGAACAAATCTTTAAAGAATAGACTGAGTTCAGTTAGTGACTTCCATATATGTTTTGGAAGAGCGCTAAAAGCAATTGACATAAGATATTGCATGAAAATATGGCAGTCATGACTTTTTATCCCTAATAACTTTAAATGCTCCATGTCAATACATCTACCCAAATTAGAAGCATATCCATCAGGCATCTTAAGTTGATCAACCCATTCACATATATCTTTCTTTTGACCGTCATTTAAGGTAAACTTTACTTTTGGTTTAATCTATCTCCCATCATCATTCAATTGTAAGTGTAAATCATTTCACCGACAATACTCTTCCAAATCCATTCTTGCCTTCTCGTTATCCTTTGTCCTCTCCTTGTTGTCCATGATAGTATGAAAAATATTATCAAAGAAGTTCTTCTCTATATGCATTACATCAATATTATTGGAAACTGGATGGGTACTCTAATATGGAAAATCCCAAAAATGCCTTTTTTGGTCCAATTATGTGATTTTCTATAGCCTTAAAATTTTCGTGGACCAGATTTAGTGATCTTAGGAAACCCTCTCACTTTTTCCCACACTTGATCTCCATTAACCTAGGAGGAGGCCTAGACTTTTCCTCTTTTTCTTTATAAAAAGAATTCTTGTTTCTTCTAAATTCATGATTGAGAGGCAATAATTGATGATTACAATTAAACCAAGTAACTTTTCTTCCATTTTTCAAGCTAAAAGTTTTTGTTTGTTCCATGCAAATTAGACATGCTAATTTACCTTTTGTACTCTATCCCGACAACATGCCATAAGTAGGAAAATCATTAATTGTTCACATCAATATTTCTCGCATGAGAAATTTTGCTTCTTCGACACATCATAAGTTAGTGAACCATCTATCCATAATTGTAACAACTCATCTATTAATGGTTGAAGATACACATCAATTTTATTCTTGGGATTGGGAGGACCTGGAATGATCAATGTTAAGAACATATATGGGCCAGTATTACACATATCAAGAGGAAGATTATAAGGAGTAACAATCACAGGCCAACAAGAGTACGGTGATGCTGATTGGCTATAAAGAGTAACATTATCAGAAGAAAGACCAAGCCTGACATTCCTAGGCTCTGAAGCAAAGTTTGGATAAGTTCAATCAAAATGTTTCCATGCTTCTCCATCTGAAGGGTGACACAAAACACCTTCTTCCCTACGATTCTCAGAGTTCCACCTCATGTGCTCTGCAGATCGAGTTGAAGCATATAGCCATTAAAGCCTAGGAATAAGTGGCAGGTAATGCATAGTCATATGCGGAACCTTTTTGCTATCCTTCTTTCCTACGCGTTCTTTATAGCGAGGTTCTTTACAAAACATATATTCTATTATCTCTTGATCAGCCTTATAATACAACATACATCTATTAACATAGCAATCAATCTTTTATCTAGTTAAACCAAGTTCCGCTGCTAACTTCTTTGCTCGGTAGTAATCAAGAGGTATCATACTATCCAGATGGCTTGTATCATTCATCAATTGTGCCATTGCATTAAAACAACCATGAGAGATATTATATTCAGATTTAATACTCATCTTTCTAATAGCTGTAGACAACTCTAAATATTTATATTCGAGCCATAAGGGTTCTTGAGTTGAATTCAACATTTCATAAAATTTGTTAACACCCATTTTTGGAGACTCTTCTACAGTAGGCTCAACATGATGATCAAGTTCTATCCTAGCATCATTATACACCATACCTTGATACCTATTTACATGTTCAGTGTCTTCCGCTAGAATGTTACTTTGACTATTTGAAGACATGTCAAAGCTACATCCTTGATGACTAGTTGAAGCACTTGAATGGACATGTTTATTCAAATTAATTGAAAGAGCTTCCTCTCCATGTGACATCCAATACCAATATCCTGGAATGAACCCTTTCTTGAAAATATGAACATTAACTTCATCAGGCGTAAAGTGCTTCATGTTCTTACAAATTTACAAGGATTCCTTATAACTTTCTTGGACAAGTACTTCGGTTGACTACAAGCAAATTTAATGAACTCTTCCATGCTTTTTATAAATATATATATGCCACTTTATCAGGAAGAAGTCTATTTATCATCCATTTTCAATGCTCTGGAATAGTCATTTCTGAATCAAAAGATACCATATATAAAAACACATAATAATAAAATTTAAACAGTTCTCGGTCTTCATTTCCACTAAAGAGTTAATGAGCCAATACATCAACAAAGACAATAATATAATTGCATAAATTTCAAATTCAACCAACATGATGAAACAATTTAAACTTTCCATAAACCTTTTGCTTATAGTTTTTCAGTGAAGCATTCAAAATAAACACCTGATTGCTTTAGCCTATGATCGATAAATAGTTTTTTTTTTAAAAGAAGATAACGGTATAAGAATTGTCAATAGATAGAGGCACACCTAGTTTAAAATGTGGGATACCACTATAACCATAACTCCTTGTCACATTTCTATCAGCTAGCAGCATAAAGACAAGAATCAACACTAGTTACAGAAAGTTATTGTGTTCCAAGTAAATTAGGCAATAGAGACTACTGTATATAGATATCAAAGCTGCAAAACAGGATAACAAACTACACACTAACAAAATAAATACAATGGGTAAAAGTAAGTTCATTCAAAAATTGTCGTTTAAGTATATTGGCTCCAACAAATCTCTTTTGAGTAGCAGGCTGGATATAAATGTATCTTTAACCTATTTCAGGATGGGAATCACTAGTCCTCGTATAAAGGATAAACTGGATTAGTCACATGAGATAATATCATGGGATTAATAATGAAAGTAACATCCATGAAGCCTGGGACTACACTATAATAACTAGATAATTACATGGCATTTCTAACAAGATCTAGGAGTATTAACTCTATTAAATAGGGAGAACATCAGTATACATGTGATCCCACATAATAGAAAGGACATGATGCTTAAAAGATTAGCTACATAAGGAAAACAACAACCTTTGTTCTCTAATTCCTGAATATAGGCATAAATAAACAAATACCAATATAAGATCAATTAACTGCAACTGAAAATATGACATGGCAGAGACTAGTTTATAATGGAAGCAAAGGCTCACTTGAGTTTAGTTCAATTTGTACATTTCCTATTATTTTGTCCTAGGTGAGACTAAGTACTCACAACTCACTAGATTGCGGTGGAGAATGATGGGAATTCCAAGATGACGGTGACTATAGTTTTCTAGTCATTGGACATCTTCAACTATACCTATTTGCTGAATATTTTTGCTAAGGCCGAATAGGATAACTTTTCGGTCCTCTAGGATTTCACTTATCTCGTACCTGTTTCTCCTTTTTAGCTTATTCTTCTGGCATGAGTCGAATAAAGAAGGAAAAATAACTCAAAAGAAAATAACAGATAGTAGCACATATAATTGTGATTAAATTTGCACATTCTTTGTTCTACTGCACCAGACATAATGCTAAAGAAGTTGGTATATTATCTATTTTATTAACTCTCACTAATGACAAACTAGACTTCTAGTGTACTGGATCTACCCGATGCACTACTCTCATCATACTCTAATCATGTCAATAGAAAGAACCCATTTAAGCATAATATTCAATCCACAGAATGCATAATAGTTTTATGGGAAACTGGCAGCCCATTTAGCAACAAAATTGGTCCACAAATATAACTAGGCCAAAACTACTCATATTTAATCTAAAAAGCTCGAAATAACTTCGAGCAGCCACCGAAGGTGACCATAGTTTTATAGTTATTGAACACCTTCAACTATACCTGCTTGTTGAATATTTGTGCTAAGATGGAATAGGATAACTTTTCGGTCCTCTAGGCTTTCACTTATCTCGTACCTGTTTCCCCTTTCTAACTTATTCTTCTGACATGAGTGGAATGAAGAAGCAAAAATAACTTGAAAGAAAATAACAGATGGTAGCATATATAATTGTGATTAAATTTGCATATTCTTTGTTCTACTGCACCAGACATAATGCTAAAGAAGTTGGTATATTATCTATTTTACTAACTCTCACTAATGACAAACTAGACTACTAGTGTACTGGATCTACTCGATCCACTACTCTCCTCATACTCCAATCATATCAATAGAAAGAACCCATTCAAGCATAACATTCAATCAATAGAATACATAATAGTTTTATAGGAAACTAGCTGCCCATTTAGCAACAAAACTGGTCCACAAATATAACTAGGCCAAAACTACTCATATTTAATGTAAAAAGCTCAAAACAACTTCGAGCAACCACTGAAAATATCTACAAATTTGCCAGAAAATATCAGCATTAACAACAGAGTTTGGTAACAGAGTCTTGTTTCTTTAACAACATTAACAATTGTTACTCAACAAAGGTACAACAAAGTCTTGTTGCATACGCAAGTCCATCTATTATCTCTAAATTCTTCTCGTACCATCAGTCTACTAATTCATACCCAACGAGACAGAATAAAATGATCTAAACTACGAGTGAAGAGGAACAATATAATTATACAAGTCATGGAGTAACAAAGAAACAACAATACCTGATCGAGACAGAGGAACCTTCGTAAATTGAGAATTGAGAATGATCGAGGAAAACGATTGACAAGAGACTTAGAATTTGAGAGATTAATTTGTTTTGTTACTTAAGAGAATTGAATTGAGAGATTATGAATGGACACCACTGAGCTGTCAAGTGGAAAAAGAATATGTTTTTCCCTCAAAAATTTTATATCAATTAATATATTTTGGTACATTTTTTAGTTTAAGTTTTTTCTAATGATAATATTTTTTATTTTTTATTAATTAATATATTTTGGTACATTTTTTTGTTTAAGTTTTGGTTCAAACCAAAAAATCCAAAAAATCAAATTGAAATTTAATTTTGATTTTAATTTTTCGGATCAATTTTGGTTTAAAATTTTAGAAATTCGGTTAAACGGTCCAATTTTTATTTTTTATTTTTTAAAATCGATTAAAGTGAAAAACAAAAATTATATAATATATATATATATATATATTATGTATATATACATATTATATACATATATATGTATATATACTATTTTATATATTTAGTATAAATAATATTTTTTCGTTATTTCTTTTTTTTTTTGGTTTCCCATTCGGTGTTCGGTGCCCGCATTGGAACCCTGAATAATCTAAATCGCGCGTTGCAGGGCCCATTAAGGTGGAAGCGCTCCCAACAGAGTTTTCTCCATACCCAGGGTCGAACCCACTATTTTATATATTTAGTATAAATAATATTTTTTTGTTATTTTTTTGGTTTTCCATCCAGTGTTCGGTGCCCGCATTAAAGCCCCGACTAAAATGGATCGCATTTTGCAGGGCCCATTAAGGTGGCAGCGCTCCCAAAAGAGTTTTTTCCATACCCAAGATCGAACCCTCGACCTATGGTTAAGGGTGAAGCAGTCCCATCCACTGCACCATAACCCATGTTGGTACATTATTTCATTTCATTTCATCCATGTTGAGTTATTTATATTTGGAAATCAAAAATAGGTTTGAAAAAAATATTTTTCTTAAAAAATCATCAATTTTTAATGTCCGGTCATGATAAAGAAAGACTCACTACTTTAATCTTCAAAATCAAAATAAAAATCCAAAATAATTTAATCCCAAATCAAATTTATTTCTGTTTGTTCGTTACGGTTGTCATTTTTGTCAGTTTAAAAATTAAATAGGTTGTTTAAATAGATTTCGAGAAAAAGAATACAACAACTAACCCAATTTAGTCCCACAAATTGCGGTCCGTGGAGGGTATAGTATACATAGACCTTACTGTTGAGGTAAATAGGTTGTTTCTAATAGACCCTCGATTGAAAAAAATAGTCTGAAGCTATCCAATTTTAAGAAAAATATTAGTGAAAATTGATTTAATATTGACCGTTGATCAAATATGATGAACGATTGAAATTAGAATTGAGGAGATGAGTCAAATTGGGATTAGATATTGGGTTAAAAAATTGAATTAGGGATTTCGATTGAGTCAAATTAAACTCAATTGACACAAATTGAGTATAAAATGGCTAAAATTTAAATAAATTAGGAAAATTGAATTGAATTAGGTTGATATTTAACAAATATATTAACTATACAAAATTAATATTAATAAATAAATAAAATTATTATTTTTAATAATTGAGTAGACTGCTATTTAATAAATGCAAGAAAGCTATAATAATAAAATTGTAACAACAACAACAACAACAACAATAATGATAATGATAATAATAATAATAATAATAATAATAATGATGATGATGATAATAATAATAATAATAATTATAATAATAGGCACTGTTTGTAAAGTATGGGCATGTATACTTGCGGAAATGATTTAATGAATATAGGAACTATATAAATTAATATAAATATAAATTATTTGTTAATTAGTTGACACAATAGTCCGCGAAAAAAAGAGACGGATATTAGGACTTGATATAAATAAAATAATAACGAGGAAAATAATAAGACTTGATATAAATTTGGTTTAAAATGAACCAAATTGAATTCAAAAATCGATTAAAATTGACATCAATTAGATATAAGGTTGGCTAGAATTTAATAAAATTGAGAAGATAATTAAATTAACTTAAACTGCTACTTAAATATAATAATAATAATAAATAAATATTGATCAACGGCTGAGATTTAAAAATTAAAAATTTGGTTTAAAAATTGAATGAAATTTGAAATTGAGTTCAATTGGACACAATTTGGGCTTGAATTGTAAAAAATTGAATAAAAAAGGCTAAAATTGTTATAAATTGGCAAAATCGGGCTAATAAATAAATAAATTGGAAAAACAAAATTGACTAAGATTGCGGAATAATACAATAATAATAATAATAGTAAAATAAATAATATAATTATTCTTAGATTAGTTATGAATAAATTGTGTAAATAAAAATACGACACATAATATATTACTTTAAAATCAACGATAACAAAAATTTGAAGTAGACACCTATAAATTATGAATATAAAATTTAAAATTGCTGATAATACATCTGTGATAATTGACGACTTAGACTGCTAAATTTGTAGCAACACAATCCCTCAATAATTTTTCAAGTAATAATTTCGCAGACAAATCCCCAACAAAAATTCGCAGCACAAAATTCTCAAATAATTTTTCAGGTAATAAAATTCATTACATAAATTTTCATCAAAATATCTCTAAGTAAATCCATAGGATAAATTACTTGGGGATTTTTCTATGCATTTAAAATATATATATATTTATCCATATACCTGCGGATTTACCTAGAGATAAAATACCCGCCGATATATTTCCCCAGGTAATGTCGCAAGTAATAATTTTGTAGGTAAATCCCCAAGAATAAATTTCCAGCAAAATTCGCAGCACAAAATTCCCAAAAAAATTTTCAGGTAATAAAATCCATTATATAAATTTTCACCAAAATATCTCTAAGTAAATCCATAGGATAAATTACCTAAAATTTTTCTATGAATTTAAAATATACATATATATTTGTCCATATACCTGCGGATTTACCTAGAGATAAAATACCCAACGATATATTTCTCCAGGTAATGTCGCAAGTAATAATTGCATAGGTAAATCCCCAGCAAAATTCCCAGCATAAAATTCCCAAATAATTTTTCAGGTAATAAAATCCATAACTTAAATTTCCATCAAAATATCTCTAAGTAAATCCGTAGAATATATTACCTGGGAATTTTTCTAAGAATTTAAAAAATATATATATTTTTTCATATACCTGCGGATTTACCTAGAGATAAAATACCCGCCGATATATTTTCCCAGTTAATGTTGCAAGTAATAATTTCGCAGGACAATCTCCAAGAATATTCTCAGCACAAAATCCCCAAATAATTTCCTAGGTAATAAAATCCATTACATAAATTTTCACCAACATATCTCTAAGTAAATCTGTAGGACAAATTACCTGAGAAATTTTCTACGGATTTAAAAAATATATATATTTATCCATATACCTGAAGATTTACCTAGAGATAAAATATCCGCCGATATATTTTTCCAGGTAATGTCGCAAGTAATAATTTCGCAGGTAAATCCCCAAGAATAAATACCTAGCAAAATTCGCAGCACAAAATCTTCAAATAATTTCCTAGGTTAAAAAATCCATTACATAAATTTCCACCAAAATATCTCTAAGTAAATTCGTAGGATAAATTACCTGAAAATTTTTCTACTGATTTAAAAAATGTATATATTTGTCCATATACTTGCGGATTTACCTAGAGAAAAAAATACCCGCCAATATATTTTTCCAGGTAATATCGCAAGTACAAAATTTGCGCAATATGATGCCAAATTTGTTGCAAATATATAATTCGCAGGTATTATATTTTAATGTTGACGAATTTAATATTTTTGTAGGTAAATCCACATGTATTTCCTACGATATTATTCTCTAGGTAAAATCCCCTTGTAATTTACAGTTTTCTAGTAGTGTGCATGCATAAATTAAAAGTGTAGTCTTTTTCATTTTTTATAATACCGACGACTTGTCTATGGAAAATATCTTTGAGTGTAATCCATTACGTTAGATCCAGTCAAACAAGAAAGAATAACAAGGCGCGTTCAACGCTTAATAATTTGATATACTAAGGTGTCGTTTGGTTTGAAAATGATTATCCCGGGATAACTAATAACGGAATTAGTTATCCCGGGATTACTCGGGATAACTTATCCCACCATGTATATGGGATAAGTTATCCTGGGACTAAAAGGAAAATGGTGGGATAAGTTATCCCGGGTTGGACTAATCCCTCCAACCAAATAAAGAAAAATGTGTTCTTTTATTTTATCCCGGCATAATTAGTTATCCTGGGATGACCATTTTCAAAACAAACGACCCCTTAATGAACTGTATAAACTTTCACAAAATTTCAAGATGCAATATGATGAAATCTAATAATAGTTCCTCCGTTGCGTCCAACGCTTCATAATTTGATATACTAAACGAATTGTATAAACTTTCACAAATTGCCAAAGATCGTAATATGGTGACATATAATAATATTACCTCCATTTCCTTTTATTTTATTTTTATATTATAAAAATAAATATTTTATTTTTTTAATCTATTTTAGCAAATCAACAAAAAAAATTATTACTTTCTTTCTTTCTATCTTTAATATTAAAATAATTGCATAAAGTGATATTCTCTCCATTTTAAAATAATTGATCCTCTTTTTAAAAATATTTATTTTAATTTAATTATTTTCTTTTGATAAAATTAAGATGATTTTATTATTTTATTTCAATATTATTTTTATCCTTAAATGAATAAATAAAATGTATATACTCAAATTTGTATTTTTAAAATATACTTAATAAGATTAATTAGGTAAAATAAATTGCTAATAAATATTTTCTTAAAGGAAATGTCAAGTTAACGAAGGTTAACTATTTTGAAACGGAGAGAGTAGTAATTAAATCTGGAGTTCTAGAACATCATTATTCCCTCTGCCCTTCTTTACTCCACTTTTCTATTTTGAGATATCCAACAATATTTGTTCAGTTTATAAAATCAATGGATAATTTACCTATTTTTACTCATTTTACCCCTTGAGGGTAAATACAGAGTTTTGTCACATCACCGCTTTTATGTCATATTGTTGTCAAATTTGACAAATCGTAAGGAAAAAATTAAGTTTTACCCTTTATGTCAAATTGTAAAAAATTAAGTTTTACACTTTATGTAAAATTATACTTTATGTCAAATTGTAAAATATTAATTTTTACACTTTATGTCAAATGGTCGAGTCAAACTCTTATTCACTGCTCACCCGAACCATCTATGTTTTCTCTTTGTAATAAACTTTTACGTTTTACACAAAAATTTAAAAAATAAAAAAGAGAGAAGTATCAATTACCTCCTGAAATTGTCACTTCCCTTATATTTATCATATATCAAAAAATAACCCACTTTTATTCTTAATTATCTAATTTCTCTCTAAAAAATATATACTTCTGAGTTTTTCTCTACTCAAAAAGAGTGAAAGGTTGAATTTTCATCGATCAAG